>NC_142928.1:4433066-4490566 GCF_046866305.1 Octopus bimaculoides | reverse complement strand
ATAGAAATTGTTTCCTGTTTGTTTACAGTGTTTATTGCACCTGAACATCTGCCACATACAAAAACTAACTTCGTAGTTAATCTGCCTTTGATATTGCTGCACCTCTTATGTGTCCATAGCTTGCACCGTGTACATCTTATAGAGTTACTACCTACTCCTTTTCTACATACTGAGCAGGGCCATCTACCTGAAGGGGTTTGTGTTTTATATATAGATAGACATGGCATAAAAATAACCAGTATCTCAAATGAGTGAGTGTCATGGAAATGAGTGACAACCAACAAACACTGGTGTGAGTGTTGTGGAATCTAGTGACAACCAACGATCACTCATTAATCTCCCAAAAATCAGGGTTTTTATAACTGCTCATACTTGAAGTCTAAGAAGTGCATTTTGTAAAAGATTTTTCTTGGACAAAAGTTTAGAATTCAAATATGGGAAGGAATTTGAACCAATGGCAAATTAACAATTATACTTGTTCAATTATACATGGCCATTACGTCATATTACCGCCAATAAAGTTTATTTATGGATTGCGTTGCTACAATATATATATATATATATATATATATATATATATATATGTACATACATATATATATATATATATATATATACACACAAATATATATACAATTTATATGTACATACATACATATATATATATATATATATATATATATATATATATATATATATATATATATATATATATATACATATATATATATCTACATATATATATATATATATATATATATATATATATATATATATATATATATATGTTAATTCTCTAAATGAAGTATTAACAGTAACTGCACGATAAAATATACTACACTTTATATATATATATATATATATATATATATATATATATATATATATATATATATATATATATATATATATATATACACATATATATACACACACACACATAAAATACACCATCTTGAGCGTGACCGTTGCCAGTACCGCCTGACTGGCCTTCGTGCGGGTGACACGTAAAAGCACTCACTACACTCTCTGAGTGGTTGGCGTTAGGAAGGGCATCCAGCCATAGAAACTCTGCCAAATCAGATTGGAGCCTGGTGTAGCCATCTGGTTTCACCAGTCCTCAGTCAAATCGTCCAACCCATGCTAGCATGGAAAGCGGACGTTAAACGACGATGATGATAGGAGTGGCTGTGTGGTAAGTAGCTTGCTTACCAACCACATGGTTCTAGTTTCATTCCCACTGCGTGGTACCTTGGGCAAGTGTCTTCTACTATAGCCTTGGGCGGACCAAAGGCTTGTGAGTGGATTTCGTAGACGGAAACTGAAAGAAGCCCGTCGTTTATATGTATATATATATATATATATATATATATATATATGTATGTATGTATGTGTGTGTGTGTATGTTTGTGTGTCTGTGTTTGTTCCCCCAACATTGCTTGACAACCGATGCTGGCGTGTTTACGTCCCCGTAACTTAGCGGTTCAGCAAAAGAGACCAATAGAATAAGTACTAGGCTTCCAAAGAATAAGTCCTGGGGTCAATTTGCTCGACTAAAGGTGGTGCTCCAGCATGGCCGCAGTCAAATGACTGAAACAGGTAAAGAGTAATATAAAACTGAAATACTGTAATTGATTCATTTGGCTAAAACTGTGCATGGCAGTGCCCCAGCTTGGCCCCTGATTGAAAGGAGAAGAGGAAAAATAATACATATGTATATTGGAGTACTTACTCTGGTGCAGCAATTCTAGCCTCAGCCGGTAGAGACTGATCAACAAGGACATGTTCAATTAGCTGATAAGTTTGGGGATCTGTACAATAAAACAAGACATTGAATTATTAGTGAGGAATAACCAGAAAAGGGAAGTGTTCGGATAATTGCATGGAAATAAATGTCATGAATAATTAAGATAGCACATACAGGGAATTAAAATAGTGTACTAATTACCATGGAACCATTTAATGAGAATCAAAAATGTACATGGAAACGTTTATTTTGCCCTAATGCAGTTGTTCTATACCAGTAATATAATTGTTTTACGTTGGTAATACAATAGTTTTATATGACTAATATAACTGTTCTCTCTCAATCTGTTGTTTGAGAAATAGAATTGTTCCATGCCATTATTATAATTATTCAATGTCAGTAATACAATTTTTCTATGTGAGAAATACAATTGTGCCTCATCAAAATTATTATGTTGCAATATTTTGGTAAATTAAGGCGGCAAAGTAGTCAAGTATCTCTTCTACAACAACAAACCTGACCCCCTCCTTTCTCTCATCCTTTACTCTCTCAACATTTAATATATAAACCCAACTCCTTCTCTCTTCCACTTCTAACTCAATCGAGTGGGATAGTCGTGCAACCATGGTGACTTCGTCAATCTTGGTATCATGCCAGTGGAATGTTAAAAGCACATCTGAGCGTGAGCGTTGCCAGGGCCACGGATTGGCTCCCATGCTGGTGACACATGAAAAGCATCATTTGAATGTGATTGTTGCCAGTGTCGCATTACTGGCACATGTGCTGGTGGCACATGTAAAACAACATTCGATCGTGGTCATTGCCAGTGCCGCCGAACTGGCTCCTGTGCAGGTAGCATGTAAAAACACATTTTGAGCGTGGTCGTTGCAAGAACTGCCTGACTAGCCCTCATGCTGGTGGCACATAAAAAGCACCCACTACACTCTCGGAGTGACTGGTGTTAGGAAGGGCATCCAACTGTAGAAACTTTGCCAGATCAGATTGAGCCTGGTGCAGCCTCTGGCTCACCAGTCCTGAATCAAACCGTCCAACCCATGCCAGCATGGAAAACAGACGTAAAACGATTATGATGATGATAATGATTTAAAAAGAAAGAACTCAATACACTCTATAAAGTGGTTGGTGTTAGGAAGGGCATCCAGTCATTGAAACCATGCCAAAACTGAGACACTGGATTCAGACGTGGTCATCTGACCTGTTGGATCCCATCTAAGTGGTCTTTGTCTTGCAAGTTACTTGGTGACCCTGCTGATGTTGGTGTCATGTAAAAAGCACCAGTGCTGGTGCCACATACAGAGCACCCAGTTCAATGTGTCAAGTGGTTGGCATCAGGAAGAGCATCCAGCCATAGAAACCATGCCAAAGCCGACAATGGAGCCCAGTGCAGCCCTCCAGCTCCTGTCCAACCATGCCAACAGGGATGTTAATTGATGACACTGATGTGTCAGTGAAACAATTGCTATCGAGGAGCAACACAATTACTGTCTCTTATCACCATCATCATTGTTTCAACATCTACTTTTCCGTGCTTCCATGGGTCAGATGGAATTTATTGAGGCAGATCTTCTACAGCCAGACGCTCTGCTCTGTTGCTAATTCTCACCTGTCTCCAAGCAAGGTAATATCTTCCGATGACTAGACATGTTTTTAGGGAAGATTTGGAATGAAGGACACTACTTGTATGATGGTGATACTTGTTTACAATTATCATGTCAAGTCAAGACAAGGGGACAGTAACATGCACACACACACACACACACACATACATGATGGGCTTCTTTCAGTTTCCATCTTCCAAATCCACTGGCAAGGATTTGGTTGGCCCAGGACTGTGGAAGTACCACGCAGTGAGACTTGAATATAAAGAAAAACTGAAAAACGAAAATATAATAACAATATAAATAAAGTCATGAATAAAATAATTAGTGGCATCCAAGGTAAACTTAGGTCAAAAATATTTAGAGTGAAAATGGGATAATGAAAAAGAAGAAACAGGTTAACAAAAAGAGAAGAAAAAAAAGATGATGGAAATGTAGAGTTTTTGTACAACATTGCTTTTTTATGCATTAACTTTACACGCTATGGACGTTTATTCAGATATTATGAAGTAATATTTCATTGGCTCCTACATAAAAGATTTATCTGTTCACTTTTGTCACTGTAGGCTTAGTGTAAGCTGAACAAGCTACTTATGTACTAGAGAAATGCTGTCCTAACCTGCTATACACCCGACGCAATCTCTCTGCTTCAACTACCGACACAACGATAAAAGGTAAACTAGTGAGGAGAGACTATGAAGCCATTTAACCTGCGAGGAAAGAAATGAAGAAAAACAGCCAAGACTCCCTGAAATCACAGCCAAACAACTTTAAAAGAAAAGAAAAAGAAGGAAACAATACCTTAGGATATAGAGAGAAATGCTGAGAAATGATTTCGGTTTCTTCGGGGGGTGGGTGGGGTGGACAGAGACACAAGTGTATAGCAGAGTGTAGAAATAATGATTACTCTCTTTTACTTGTTTCAGTCATTTGACTGCGGCCATGCTGGAGCACCACCTTTAGTCGAGTAAATCGACCCCAGGACTTATTCTTTGTAAGCCTAGTACTTATTCTATTGGTATTTTTTGCTGAAACGCTAAGTTACGAGGACGTAAACACACCAGCATCGGTTGTCAAGCGATGTTGGGAGACAAACACACACACATATATACGACGGGCTTCTTTCAGTTTCCGTCTACCAAATCCACTCACAAGGCTTTGGCCGGCCCGAGGCTATAGTAGAAGACACTTGTTCAAGGTGCCACGCAGTGGGACTGAACCCGGAACCATGTAGTTCGTAAGCAAGCTACTTACCACACAGTCACTCCTACGCCTTGCAGACTTTGGCAAAGTTACATGAAGACACTTTTCCAAAACAGAGACTTATACACACACACATACAACACCTTCTTTCTGCTTCTATCCACCAAGTCTTCTCACAAGGTTTTGGTTGGTTTCAGGGGTTACAGTAGAAAACACTTGCCTTAGGTGGGACTGAACCCAGAACCATGTGGTTCGGAAACAAACTTCCTTCAATACATACACACATATGTGTGCATACAACAGGCCACTTTCCATTTTTGCCTGCTGTCCACTTGTAAAGAAGGGAGGCTGGGTGAAATGAAGCATGGCTCACAGGCTGTCGCTTACTGGATTCTGAATTATATTCTTCTTCTTTTTCAAGCAGCCACAACCAAGATGTGCTTCACAACACCACACCAAGAAGCTCTGCAACACCCCATCCATTAGCTTTGGTAGATCCTCAGTTTCATGTTTGTTTCTCAACAACAACATTAATGCAGCTGAGTGAGCTCCATCCTCTAATCCAGTGCTTCTTAACCCTTTTTTACCCTATGGACCTCTTTAATTCCTATTTTACTCAACTGGACCCCATAGCCATTTGATGTTTAAAAAATCCTTTAAGATTTTTATAATTAAATATTATTAGGAACTGTATAGATACTTGTTAAAATATTTGGTGTATTGTATAATAATAATTTATTGCACATCAATTTTAATAACAAAATCTTACGTGGTCCCCCAAAGGTCATGTGGAGTCCAGCTGAAGGAACACTATTCTATCAGGATGTAGAAGCCTCCAAAATTAAACATCTAAGGATGCCGAAGCATGGCCATACTCAAGCAGGTTACCTGAACAGAATGTATGTAGATCAACTTATCAGAGACACTAATGCAGGACTGAGATGGATGGCATACATAGGTTTAAAATGTCTGAGCAAGCTTGACCTGATGATGATGCAGCCTGGTGTTGGGCATGATAGCAGTGGTCAGTAAAAGACTATCAAACATTATACAACAATAACAAATGGCTAGAATGTATCTATAAATCTCCTTAGTTTTGTGCTAATGCCATGAGAAGCCTGGTGTATCTACTGCCATCAAAGCAATCTTGAAACTTGTTTATTATAGTCCAGGCGTTGTCTACACAGAAAAGAATGCTCTGAGCGCATGCCCTGGAGAAGGTGAGCCGTCTAAACTGAAATACTTGATTGCTAGAGGTCTAGTTCAGTCACCAGTTAGAACTTTCATTGAACATCTCTTTACCAACTTTAGCAATAAGGTCGTGAAGTTGTTTACAACAACACACACTAATAAACATAACCAGTAGAGAGAGAGAGAGAGAGAGAGAGCTGCACAGAAGTAGCCTTTCCTTTTGATAATAAACAAAGATAAACAAAATACATTTGTACTAATTTCCTGTTAAGTTGCTTAAAAGATTTTCTGGTTTTAAGTAAATGTAGGTTGTAGGAATACTTATTTTTTTGAAAAGTACTAAAAACACAAAAGCTTGCACCACCCACAGACAACATGACTGGCAACAGATGTGAGTTGGAGCAGATAATGATCAGCTTTAGCAACTCATACACTCAAATACTTATATAAACATTGACTGAAACCAATTTAAAATACTCGTTTTATTAACCCCCCCCCCTTGAATGCCATCAATTTATACTCACACAAACCTTAGTAATCACAGATGCGAGTTGCTCTCGCTCTCTCTCTGTCTGCCTGTCTCTCTGTTTCTCTCTCTCTCTCTCTCTCTCTCTCTGTCTGCCTGTCTCTCTGTTTCTCTCTCTCTCTCTCTCTCTCTCTCTGTCTGCCTGTCTCTCTGTTTCTCTCTCTCTCTCTCTCTCTGTCTGCCTGTCTCTCTGTTTCTCTCTCTCTCTCTCTCTCTCGTGTGTGTGTGTGTGTGTATCTTTGCTTTGGAAAAAGTGTCTTCATGCGAGTGGACAGCAGGCAAAAATGGAAAGCGGCCTGTTGTATACACACATATATGTAAGTGTGTATGTATGGTAGGAAGTTTGCTCCCCAACCACATGGTTCTGAGTTCAGTCCCACCTTAGGCGAGTGTTTTCTACTATAGCCTGAAGCTAACCAAAACCTTGTGAGAGGACTTGGTGGATGGAAACTGAAAGAAGGTGTTGTATGTGTGTGTTTTTGTCCCCCACAACTGCCTGGCAACTGGTGTAGGCTTATTTACATCCCTGTTCAGATGCTGTTTCTTTATCAGAAGATAAGGTAGATTTGAAAAGATAAAAGAATAAGAAAAGCTGATTGGGAAGAAAAGTGATTTCCTATAGGATTGAAAATAGCAATCCCACAAGATTACAGTACTTAGTTGAGAAATAGTGGTTCCTTGTTTGAATCCAGTACAGAACCAGCTATATATTCAGGGATAAGACATCTGATGATGAGTTCAAATCATCATCATCATTTAATATCTGTTTTCCATGCTGTGTCATGGATTGGACAGTTTGATAGGAGCTGGTAGGGCTGGGAGATGTACTAGGGTCCATTGTCTGTTTTGGCATGGTTTCTATGGCTGGATGCCCTTCCTAATGCCAACCACTTCAGAGAGTGTACTGGGTGCTTTTTATGCAGCACCAGCACTGATGCTTTTTTATGTGGCACCAGCACCAGTGGGGTTGCCAGATAGTTTGCAAGACAAAGACCTCTCAGCTGAGAGAGAGAGAGAGAGAGAGAGAGACTAGTACTAAGAGAAGTGACCATGTGCCAGATGAGAGGTTAGAATATGATAGAGGGACAGAGATGATTGTCTTACAACAGACAAGATACTTGGCTACCCTGGCAGGACAAGGAAGAAGAGGAAGATGGGAGAGAGTTAGGGAGAAAAACAAAGAGACAGTCAGAATGAGAGAGAAGGCCTAACCACAGGGAACAGTGGGGGGGGGGGGGGTATAAATAGTAGAGGGGATAGAGGTAGGTGTTTCATAAGAATGTAAAGGAGATCAGCTTTGGCATGATTTTTATGGCTGGATGCTCTGTAATTCACACCAAAATGTGAAATCAATAGTGTGGAGAAGTATAAGTTTATGAGGAAATTCACACCTGCATTGATGTAAACTATTAAACATATATTTCTATATATTTCTTGTCAAACAAAATATTTCTATTGGATGTATTTTATATGTCTTCAAGAATGATTATTTTTGTTAATATAGTAAAGAATTTTTAATGACCAGATGCTTTTCCTGTTTCCAAGCAAGATGACATGTCCCATACTCTTTTAAATATGAACAGTACAATGATCAGGCATGTTTTCATGGAAGATTGCAAAAAAAAAACAAAAAAACCCAATGTTTTCATAATGGTGACATTTCTTTACACATAGCACATGATGTCAAGACAAAGAGACACAAACATACACACCTTTATTACATACAAACATTATGGGCTTCTCTCAGATTACATCTTCTAAATTCACTCATGTGTCTTTGGTTAGCTCAGGGCATAATGTCGATGACACTTGACCACAGTGAGACCAGGTTCGATCTCACTGTGGTTAAGAAGTAAATTTCTTAACAATACAACCAAAATAGTATCAACATCATCGTTATCATCTTCATTGTTTTTTTACATCTACTTGACATGGGTCAGACAGAATTTTGTTGAGCCAAATTTTCTACAGATGGATGTCCTTCTTGTTGCCAAGCGAAGTAATATTTCCCTATGAGCAGACATGTTTTTCACAAAAGACTGGAAATGAACAACATCACTTGTCTGACGATGATACTCATTTACCACCAGTATCTATAGATATGTACAGTATTTACATTTGATGGATATTTGTCCTCATCATGTTTGTTGTTAACACAATGTTTCAGTTGATATACCCTCCAACCTTCATCAGGTGTCTTGGGGAAATTTCAAACCAGGGTTCTCATTCCTAAGGTATTTTTCAATGTTATTATTATTATCATCATCATTATCATTATTATTATCATCATTATTATTATTATTATTATTATTATTATTATTATTCAGGTCACTGCTTGGAATTGAACTCGGAATCTTGAGGTTAGTAGCCTGCATTCTTAACCACTATGCCATATGCTCACTCAAGATTCCAAGTTCAATTCTAAGCAGTGACCTGAATAATAATAATAATAATAATAATAATAATAATAATAATAATAATAATAATGATAATAATAACATTGAAAAATACCTTAGGAATGAGAACCCAGGTTCAAAATTTCCCCAAGACACCTGATGAAGGCTGGAGGGTATATATCAGCCGAAACATTATGTTAGCAACAAACAAGATGAGGACAAATATCCGTCAAATGTAAATAATGTACATAATTCCTCATCTCTTAAATATAGAACTGTCTATAGACATGGTGGAAGCGTGCGGCCTAGTGGTGAAGGTATTGGACTCATGATCACAAGATTGTGGTTTCAATTCTTGGACCAGGCAATGCATTGTGTTCTTGAGCAAAACACTTCATTTCACCTTGCTCCAGTCCACTCAGCTGGCAAAAATGAGTAATCCTGCAATGGGCTGGCATCCCATCCAGGAGGTAACTATATATATGCCACAGAAACCAGGAAGCCGCCAGCCCTTATGAATCCACAGGGCTTGAGAACGATGCTTTGTCCTTTTATATGTGTGTGTTTGTGTGTGTGTGTGCATCTCTGTATGTATGTACAGGATACAAATGTTTTAACTATGAATTACCAACAAATAATAAAATATAGTTGGTACTTTTTCTATCTCTCTACATTAACCCTTTCATTACCAACCTGGCTGAAACTGCCTCTGGCTCTGTAGTACAAATATCTTGCACTCAGGCCAGGTCTCCAGCTTAAGGACATCATTCTCCCTCTCTTCCACCAACCTCAGAAGCCTGTTAAAGGGTCACTGGCACTGTTTTCCCCTTTGACTAAAGCATAAATAAATTAAAAACTTGTACAGATATCATGTCATCCACCCATACAACCTTCCCTCATGACATCAATAAAGAGGCTAGACTGAAAAAGAGGGTAAACGACATTGTTTCCTCACACCGACCCTCTATAGACAAACACTGAAGGAACATCAAACATCACTGCTTTTACACATACAAAATTTAGCATTTGTCAAATGGTAACTTTTCACTCCATGAAAGTTAAAAACTCCCTAGGATTGAAAGAGCTGAAGAAAAAAAAAATAATAATCTTTTCTTCTATAAACACAAAACCTTAAAATAAGGAAGTAAATTTCTTAACAATACAACCAAAATAGTATCAACATCATCGTTATCATCTTCATTGTTTTTTTACATCTACTTGACATGGGTCAGACAGAATTTTGTTGAGCCAAATTTTCTACAGATGGATGTCCTTCTTGTTGCCAAGCGAAGTAATATTTCCCTATGAGCAGACATGTTTTTCACAAAAGACTGGAAATGAACAACATCACTTGTCTGACGATGATACTCATTTACCACCAGTATCTATAGATATGTACAGTATTTACATTTGATGGATATTTGTCTTCATCATGTTTGTTGTTAACACAATGTTTCAGTTGATATACCCTCCAACCTTCATCAGGTGTCTTGGGGAAATTTCAAACCAGTTGATTACACTGACCCTCAGGGCTCAAATGGCAGTAATTTCATTGATCCTGAAAGGATGAAAGGCAAAGACAACCTAAAAAGCACCATCCAAACATGGCCAATGCCAGCCCCCTCCCTCTGACTGGCTCCCATGCCAGTGGCACATAAATAGCACTACCCGAACGTGATCGATGCCAGGACCCCCTGACTGGCTCCCATGCTGGTGGCATGTAAAAAGCACTATCCGAACGTGATCGATGCCAAGGCCGCCTGACTGGCTCTTCTGCTAGTGGCACATAAAAAGCACCCACTACACTCTCAGAGTGGTTGGTGTTAGGAAGGGCATCCAGCTGTAGAAACACTGCCAGATCAGATTGGAGCCTGGTGCAGCCTTCTGGCTTTCCAGACCTCAGTCAAACTGTCCAACCCATGCCAGCATGGAAAACAGATGCTAATCAATGATGATGATAATGATGTTAGCTAAATCAATCTAAACTTGGCCATATGGTTTGTGGAACATGAACAAGTAGTTAAGTAGTAAAATATTTTGGCTCTATAACTCATGTAAACATATTTACGGTGGTTGGCGCTGGAGATTAAAATTTAAACCTTCTGTCGATAAATTCCACACATACATTTGTATGTCTACTCATGCACACATACTGCTGGTTTAAATAGAAAACAGGATTTCAAATAGTTTAGAGGACCGAGTCAAACGGATTTAAAATAATAATTTGAGAGACAATTAGTGTTTTAAGCTAGCATTTCATTTCAACAGTAATGCTTCCTCTCAGTGCATCTGGGTATATGTATGTGTGTGAGTGTGTGTGTGTGTGTGTGTGTGCATACCAACTCAAGTGCACATTTCCGACTTTGTTTCCTCATAACTTTCGGGAAAATGGATATTTTTAAATGAAATGTTCTACAAATACGTTTCAGATAGTGTAGATTTCGATTATGTCGGAATTTGAGGTTAAAACGAAAATTCCTGGAGTTGGAGAAAGAAGTTTCGAAAAATTCGCATGAGTTTGCTTTGTTTCCTCATAACTTTCAGAAAAACGGGTATTTTTTTTAATGAAATTTTCTACAGATGCCTTTCAGATGATGGAGATTACGATTATATTGGAATCCGATATGACAAAAAAAAAAGAAAAAAAGAACTTGGTGGGCTCGTTTGATACACGATTTATAGTATCTACAAAATGAAACTTGAAATTTCGAAAAATAATTACGATGTATGTCAAAATATTTGTATGCATGCACAGTAGCTTTATTTTTCACATTAAACTGTGATATAATGGTGATCTGCACCATCTGAGATGTATTTGTAGAAAATTTCATTCAAAAATATCCATTTTGCTGGAAGCTATGAATAAACAAAGTCGGGTGGGGAGTACACTTGTGTAGGTATGCCACACACACGCACCTTAATTATATCATGTATCATCTGTGTCTGTGAGATACGAGATGATGTCACTTGGATAAGTAAAGATTTACGACACTGCGACAAGTTAGTGAGGCAGTTACAGACTGACGAGCCAACCTCCGGGTGGATGACATTTCAACAGATTCCTCAGCATTCGTGCACTTTTAAAAATAAATGCAGACGTTCGTTTTATCTTGTTTGGGTTTTTTTTCACCGAAATCGCTAAATTAGCTCAATAAATTTATGAATTATTATATGCAAGCGAGAGCAGATATGACGACGGTCGGCACCTCTCACTTGCGATTATTTTCGCAGTCTGGATTTACAAAGACAAAAATAAAAGAACCCAAATGTTACCCCGCCCTTAAGAGACCCAAAGAGAAGGCCAAGAGGAAAATTAACAGACATTAGTGACGGGAAGTGTTGCTCAAGGGAATCCATGAGCTTAGTTATCAGTGAAATGATATTGTAGAGAAAGAGAGAGACATACACACAAAGAGAAAGAAAGAAAATAGAAGTGAGAGAGAGGAAGGGAGAGGGTAAAAAGACGGAGAGAGAGAGAGTGAAGGAGCAAAAAAAGAAAGAGAGATGTAGAGAACAGAAGGTGGAGAGGGAGCAATAGAGAGAACTGGAAGACATAAAGGGAGAGAGACAGAACAGAAGATAAATAAAGAGAGGGTAAGAGAGAGAGAGAGGAGAGAAAAGGGAGAAAGAAGGAGACAACAGGAGAGAGAGAGAGAGGGGAGAAGAAGATAGAGAAGGACAGAAGGCACGAGAGAGAAAGACGGGGAGGAGGAGGAGGGGAGACCATTCCTGAATGTTAAATGGAACTTTTTAAACAGAAATGAAGAAAAATATTGGATCTGTTTGAGAAATAATGTAACCTTTATATGAAAACTTACAGTAAAGTATTAACAACTAAAATGCGACAGGTAGATAGAAATAATGGGAAAATGAGAGAGAGGGAATACAGAACTATTAAAGAAAAAACTATTTAACCCCTCCCTTACAGAATTCGTTTAAATTTAAATAACTATTTGAGGTGAAGTAAAAAAAAAAGTATGAAATACCAATAATTTATTGTGTGATAATTTATTATTCGAAAGTTCATTAAAACTATGCAAAAATTATCAAAATTGAAAGCATTATTTTGTGGGTGGGGGTCGTTTCTGGTTGCAAGCGTTACCTTGGAGCTAAAAACGAAAATAACAGAAAAGGAAACGAATGTTTATTATTAGATATATGGAAGAGACACACAGCACTTAACTTGTACATTTATTAGGGTATTTTTAGTGTAGTAATTAGACATTTCTCGTTAATTAATGGCATACTTAAAAGGGAAAGAAAACAAACTTTGAAATCGAGGAAGAGAGCAAGATCGGAGTTGGAAACCAACTTTAAAAAGATTTAGAAATAAAAGTGACGCAGAAATCACCAGAAAAATGTGGACAATATTTACAAGATTCTAGTAAAATGTTGGCAATATTTCTAATATTTTAGTAACATACTGGTTGTATTCACAATATTCTAGTAAAATACCAGTAATATCTACAATATTCCTGTAAAATACTGACAATATTTACATTCCTACAAAATACTGGCCATATTCATAATATACCTACGAAATGTTGGTTATTTTACTATATCCAAGTAAAATACCAGTTATATTTACTAATATACCTGTGAAATACTGATGATATTTACACTCTACCTGTTAAATACCCGTTATATTTACAATATTCCTGTGAACTATAGACAGTATTTATAATATTCCGGAAAAATACTGGCAATATTTACAGCATTCCTATAATATGCTAACTGAAGTTATGTTCCACAATTGTTATAATAAAGAAATTAAATCATTTATTAACATTCAACGTTGATTAACAACACATAGGTCTGTCTACTTGTAAAGCTTCGACTTGGTTTACAAAACAATAAATAAATGTATTCCAATTAAGTTTTCTTCTGTTAATTAATTACACATCAGCCACACAAAAATTGTTTTTATTTTTAAAAAGGAAAATGATAATAATAATAAATGTGCGATAGTTGGGATACCTTGTTGTGTTGGTTGTTTGATGATTGCGTGATTAACAATAATATAAGGATGTTTGTTATGGCATGTTGTTACAGGACAATAAAGAAATATTATCAATGCAGGAATCGGTTTTAAGAGTTTCAAACAAATTGATCTTACCCATAGAACTACGGGCCTGCTTTTGGTAGTGGGGAGGATCCCGATTATTCGATTTCTTAGGGATTGCAGAAGAAGAGCAGCATCCGTCTGCGGTCCCTGGGTTTTTGTTAGAATCAGCCATGGAATAATAATATAAACCGAAGTGATAAAAAAGATGAAAATATATGACGATCTCTCAACGATTGCCCCCTTTTTTCCCTCTCTCTCTCGTTTAAATACGTTTCTTTGGTTTTCCTCTTTCGTTACAGCATTACTTCGGTGGATTTGGAGAGAGCTGCAAGCTTTGCTTTGACCTCTCCGCTGATGGTGTCATCAGCGCCGTTCTTCTCTCCGCCGATCTTCATTGTTGCTCATCTCACCGTGCAAGAGGTGGTGGTGGGGGCAGACGAAACAAATCTCAACCATTTA
The DNA here is from genome assembly GCF_046866305.1 of Octopus bimaculoides. Taxonomy (NCBI): domain Eukaryota; kingdom Metazoa; phylum Mollusca; class Cephalopoda; order Octopoda; family Octopodidae; genus Octopus; species Octopus bimaculoides. The sequence continues at coordinate 4,476,360 of NC_142928.1, read as the reverse complement.
GAAAAAATAAATCCAAATTTAATTAAAGCGTCAAATTATATATTAGATTGCGATTACGTTTTTCTAAGTTTGCTTTTCTATTCGATTATGCACCCATCGCATTTATTATAAAGTTGTATTTTGCCTCACGACATAACCTGTCCGAATTTCGGTAAAGGCGCTGTCAAAGCTATCAGCATGCCTTCGCAATCGGTTTGTCAAGAGACATTCTTTTCAACTCTTCACGAAGGATGCAAAACAAACAAATTACTTGATGTTTGTGAAATACAATAAAAATAAATACTTGTTCTTTTCATTCTGCCTATAAAATAACTTTTTGTTTGTTGTTATTCTTATTTATACCTGTTTTTCACGGTGTGACTACAAAATTTGGTAACCGGTTTTTTTTTTAATACATACATACATACATATATATATATATATATATATATATATATATAAATGTGTGTTTATCGTATATGTAGGTGTGTATATATATGTGTGTATATATATATATATATATATATATATATATATATACACACATATATATATATATGTTTGTGTGTGTGTAGTTATCTTTCATGTAGTTTTTAAAAATCACTTGGTCTAATTTTTAAATGCAGAAATAAATTATGTAATATTCTTCGGGGAAGATATTACATAATTTTTAATTTAAAAAATGATGTCATTTAATATTAATTTAAAAGCAATATTTTTTTCACAAGCTATTCGATATTTCTAAGTAATTATTTTTGAAAAATACGAAAAAACTAATTTATTTTTATTTGAGCAATTTTGCAAAGTTCGCTAAATAAATTAAATGACCCGGAAATGATTACAACCGTGGAGGTCAATTACATTTATTATCGTTTAGGAAGTTTCAATTGTATGAATACATGTTTGTTATTTAAATAATTATTACCAAAAGAAAAGATTAACTTCAATAAGAATTAGGATCGAAGACGATGTCTGAAAGCATCGATATTTGTTACAAAAAATTATCTTCTAACTGCGAACTATATTATTTCACGGCGCCTCGTTACGTCTCCATAACGCAATCACAGCCGTCCTAATGAAGAATTCCTCCCTCTCTATCATTAATGTTTAGTAATTGTAGTAGTAATGGTGCAGCTGCTTTCTTGTTAACTCACAGCACTATAGCTTGTGGAACCTTCTAACTGCTTCCTCCGCTATACATGTCGTCAAATCAATTCATACGCCGCAACAGGCCAGCATTATCACCACCATCGTAATTACTATAGTAGTAGCACCACCTAAATTATTAGTAACATAGCAGCCACCGCCTCCACCACCATCACCGCCAGTGAGGCACCAGCCACCACTATCATCATCATCAGCAGTAATACAACAACCATTACCACCAGCACCATTATCAGCAGTAGCAGCGTCACCACTGCTACCGTCACTGTTCCTCACTATCACCCCCATTAGCAGTCATACATCCGTTACCATCACCATCAGCAGTAATACAGCAGCTACCTCCACCACCATCAGCAGTTCTTCAGCCGCTACCACCACCAGTACTACAGCAGCCACCATATTTTATGTCAACTCACAGCCATCTTGTTTCCAGAGATTCTCCTTTTTCACCAATTTATAAATCGAATTGACCAAAGAATTACAAGTGTTTTTTTTAAAAACCCTCCCTATTTAATTTCTGTTCACATTATATCACAAATCTACTCAACATGGATGAGACTTACGATGTTATTGTCTTAGGCACTGGGCTTAAGGTAAGAATTTGCCAACCTTTTTTTTTTTCTTTCATACATTTCACAGCAAATTACACAAAACGATTCTGGCTTCTTTCTTTTTTTCCTCCCTCTCTTATAAACGATCATACATGAAAATGCAGCCACAAAATATATCATAAATAAATTCATATTTCATCTAAATTATATTGTGTGTGTATTAATTCTTCAATGATGCTTATTGCTTTTTGTGCAAGTGGGTGGGTATTTTGATCGAATTATTCCTTATTCTTTCCAAACCATTTAATTACCACTCAAGTGGTTATAAATTTATATTGTTACATCTCATCTGAAGACTATTTGATGTCTTGATCGCTTTATCCTGCTTGTAATATCTATATATATCTCTATATATATTTTCTATTTCTTGATTCCCTTTTTCTTTCTATATCTTGTTATAGAAAATAAAATAAAATACAAAATGTCAAATTTATCCATGTACTCCGGCTTTCTTCGTCTATATTTGCATATATTTTAAATGGGGAATCATCAAGCGAGCCGACTATTCGTTAGATTAAAAGCTGTATCTTCACTGAATCTGTTGTAACTCTGCTAAGGAATTCTAACGTCAGGTTGGATGGTATGCAGCTCTCCTCACACACTCTCTAAATTATTACTGTTGCGTTGAAATGAATATATATTATCGATATATATATATATATATACATTTGTGTGTGGCAGAGAGAGTTGCATATCTATATACACAGATTGGTGTGTGTGAGTAGATATAATCATACAGATATATATGTATCTATCTATCTATATATATATGTGTGTGTATATACACACACACACACACACACACACACACACACACACACACACACACACACACACACCTTCGGTGTTTCGTTGTAAATTGTTTTATAGATGGCAGTCTATAAATGATATATTTAACAGTCTCTCAGATTTAATTATTTTACTATCTAACCTTCTAGACGGAACTAGGACTGCTTGTAAATTCAATCAGACCCGAACGGTGTGCTTATATATATATATATATATATATATATATATATATATATAGGGATGGCCATAAATCGCTTTACCCATTTCTTTTATTATTAGAAATGAGTTAAGGTAAAGCGACTTATGGCCGTCCCTGTAGACACACACACACACATATATAATGTATGTATGTGTGTGTGTATTTAAATTCACTGAACTACGTTTGACTCGAAAAATGGTCGCTCTGATTAATTTTCTTCTGATCAATTAATTATTAAACTACTTAAGCAATTTCAGTTAATTAATCATCTTACAAATAATGTTTTTTTTCTTTATATTTCCTTTCTGCTTAAATTTTCATGGATTTCTTTTAGCTGTATTTCAGTATTTAAAAAAAAAATTTGTCGTATTAAAAAGAAGAAAAAAAAGTTGTACTGTTGTTATCAATTATCATTAACTATCATGTTTATTTGTTGTTTTTAATTTATATATTAAACGATCCACGCCCACTTCTTGTACGCTTTGTACGACATTAATAGTCTTTTATCGCTATTTCCATCTTGTATATTATAAATTCCTAATTATACCTTGTTGTCCTTTTTTTTTTTTTTAATTCGATATTTTCATAAATTTAATTACGCGCACCCGCGATTGTGTTCTTGATTGAGCTTCTGTGAAATCGGCGTACCTTAACCAGCCTCTAAGAAGACTTGTATGCGTGTCACACATTTCATGAACGATCGTCTTCAAATTTAATTCATTTCTTAGCAAAAACTATTTTTCTTCCTTTTTAGATAACCTAATTCTGACATTTATGGGCTTGTATTTCACCATATGTTTTAATACACTATTGATCACAAACGTACACTACATTGTACAACTTAGCTTGAAGACAATTTCTTCTTTTTTTTTTATTTTATTTTTTATTAAAAAGCGAAAGAGAGAAAAGAAACCTACTCATGGTTAATAGCTTATTGCATTGCTTGTTCGATCATCGATACTTGTTTCTCCTCTCACAATATGTGAGAGGAGAAACAAGCTACTCAACACTTCACACTGAAAGACATAATTTTCGACGAGAATCTGCGACAAAATTTGTCTGACCTCCCTATCTTCTGTCCTTGTCTATGACTGGACGGGGCGTGTATCCTATTGAAAACCAAAATGGTTCTATCAGGGAGTATCTAAAAAAAAAAAAATTCCAAATAAAAATGAAAATAAGACGAGATGGTCGTGATTGGAATGCTTTGATCAGAGGTCTGATTGATCAAAGTTGCAGAAATCCTCCTTTTTTTTTTTACCCCCAGGAAACATAGTGTAGTTTAATTGAAAAGAAAAGATGAGCCAAGTGGTTGATGGAAAGCGCAAAGCTGTCCTTAGTTGGTGGGGAGAGGGGAAATATATATCGTTTGTAAAAAACATAAATTCGAAAGAAGTGCACTCTGAGATGTAGAGCAGTATATATTGAAAATGGGGAAGGCTTTTCCCATTTTTGATATACACACACGGAGCCTGGTGTTGCCATCCGGTTTCACCAGTCCTCAGTCAAGTCGTCCAACCCATGCTAGCATGGAAAGCGGACGTTAAACGATGATGATATATATACATATATATAAAGTTATTTTTCATACAAGCCAGATGTACTTATAGCAGGAAGGATGTTGAGTAGCACATGGTAATAAGTACTATTGACCAGACCTTATATGGAGACTCTTAAAACCTGTAACATTTCTTATTAGCTAATCTTCAGACACTTATTTAGTTCCTGGAGATTTTAAAGCTGTAAATAACACCACTATGAGTTCTCTCTTCACGACTTCTCCCAAAATTTCACTCACAGTTCTTCAAAAGCACTTGTGCCGGACAATCTGTTTGGAACAAAGCGGAGGATCATTCTTCATACTTAGCTCCATATCTTTAATAGAATTAGGAAGATCAATATGTGGAAGCTCTGGAGAAATGTCCCCACATTTAAAAAGGAAGATCCTAACTAGAATTCTCTTCAACAGATTACAGAAAAACACAGAAGAGATCTTCCCAGACACAGTCTGCTATGCAGAGGACAACTGACATCAACTGAAGCCGGCCTATTTTTTTCTTTTCTTTTTTTTTTAATTCAGAACGAAGGGGAGGAGTGCTTGTAACCTTTACAGGCACTTCCCTGTTTAGTGAAGTTGAAGTTCATTTTCTGATTGAACTCTTGCAGGCTGATGCTTGTGAGGAAGTTGTAGGGAGGGTTACAATTCTGAACAAAGAATTTTGTTTGTGCATTATCTCTACCACTGTCTTGCCCCAATTCTTCAGTTTTTATCCTCATAGTCTTGATTCTACCATTCACTTTCTCAGTCTATGCTTTGATTGGAATGACACATCATAGAGTAGTAACGATTCTTTAGTCATGTAGGTAACAGGACAATCTTACTACTGCTGGTACAAAGGTAAAACATCCAATAGTCTTTGTGTAATGGCTGGGTAAATTAGGGGAGACAACATTGAGTTGAAAAGATTCTTTAGTCTTGTTGAGGAAATGACAACCTCTCTAATGCTGGTGCCATAACAAAATGCATCCAGTACTTTCCATAAAGGGCATTTGGCTATAAAAACCACAAATGAAAATGTATCTTTCAAGCCATCTTGGAAGGCAGTGACTCCAAAAAAAAGAGCTGCCTCAGGAAGTGTGATGACCCATCCAACCTATGTCAGTATGAAAGAATTGATGTAAAAATGAAGATAATGAGATTTAAACACATTAGTAATGACAAGAGGGACAAATCAATTGGAAGGTGATGTCAACAATATTGAGTGGAGGAGGAATGTTGGTGGCAGTGATGATGGATATCTGTGATTTAATGATTAGGTGCCAATTGTTTGATCAACTGAATCAACAAGTTGCTGAGTATTCCTAAGATAAACGTACCCTAAATGTTATTTTCAGGCAGAATCATTGTGACATGGTATATGTGAAAAGGATGTACCTTTTGAATTACAGGTACAGTCCACCTAAGAAGCTTCTATGCAGTTTCCATCTACCTAATCTCACAAGATATGGGCTAACCCAAGGCTAAGGGAACTGACATTTGCCGAAGATGCCATGCAGTGGGATCAAACCTGTGATCTTGTGGTTTGGAAGCCAACTCCTTAACCATTCAGCCATATTGCACCTTCAAGAATTCTTATGCTAAAGGGTGAATGTTACACATCATTTGGCCTCTGGTTTGAAATTGATGAAAAGGGAAAATTTTAGCCACACAGTAATTTTTAATAATGCAGCCTGAGTGTGTGTCTGTCAGATAAAGGCATCATTTATAGATGAATGAATGATCCATTTGGGGGATCATTAGGACTTTGGAGAAGGTGTTGGTATCTAGTAAATTCAGTTCTTGAAGAAGAAACACTATGTCTTTGAGAAACGGTTTTGTTTAAATTTTAGAAGTGTGATCACCATAAAAGCTGTTCAGATTACAAGGTCCAGCATTTATTATGACTCGAGTATTTTAGTTGTGTACTCTTCATAAATAGGAAGATGTATATTGGAGAAGTTAAGGGTCAGAACACTTTCCAGGGGGGCGGGATTTCTTCTCTGAAGACCTGCTGTTCAGCTCTTGAGAGGAATAAAGATGGTCCCTTGCTATCATGTTCATTGTTTTTGAGATTTTAAAAGTGAGGATGAGAGTTACTGTGGTCAGAAAGTTCACTTTCCTTGGGGCTGGAGCACACACTTGCATCATTTTGTGAGTCTGAAAGGTTTGGTAAAAGGTACAAGGTAGCCGAGCACACTGTTGGTGGCTGATGGCAAAGACACTGCCAAAACTAGTTGGCCTTTTGGCTTAAAAAGACCTCGTAGCATTTTTGCACTTGCGGAGTGGTTGGCGTTAGGAAGGGCATCCAGCTGTAAAAACTCTGCCAAATCAGATTGGAGCCTGGTGTAGCCATCTGGTTCACCAGTCCTCAGTTAAATCATCCAACCCATGCTAGCATGGAAGGTGGACGTTAAACAATGATGATGATGATGACATTATCTGTGTGTGCATGTGAGGTCTGGTGGGGGGGGGGTCAAGGAGTGCAAAGTAAAGGTGAGTCATCTTTGTTGAAAAGGGAACTAGTTGAAGGATTCTGAAAAGTTAGTAGAGAGATCTTGTCAAGTAAGGACCTAATAATGTCTGAAGCTGTGGCTAAGTACAAAAGCAGCTTTTGCTGTTCTCATGGTGAACACCTTGTCCTTGATGGTGGCAATAGCGGAGTGAGCACCTTTTTCTTAATGGTAGTCATGGTGGGGGCAATGAATACCTCTCTGTTATTGATGGTGTGGAAATGCTTCTTGGTGTTTGTGGGAGATTTTCTCAAGTAATTGTAAAAGGTATCCTACTGTATACCTGCAGCACGGTTTACTGTGACCCATTGGGATTATTGTTGGATTGAGGGCTCTGGCTGTGTGAAAGATTGGAAGGACATGTGTAACAAGAGGGTTTCAAATATCTTCTTGGCTGACTCAATTAGATCAGGGGTAACAAGCACTCCCTGATATTGTATTGATGGTGTGGGTGTGTGGTAAGGTTTCTTCCCAACCACACATGGTTCTGGGTTCAGTCCCAATTTGTGCAGCCATATATATTACAATGTAGGTAAAAGAGGTAGGTCATGTGTCATGTAAAAAGTGGTTGGCATTAGGAAGAGCATAAGGGCATCCAGCCCTAGAAACCCTGTCAACCATTCAACACATACCTTCATGGAAAATGGGTATTAAATAATGAAAACCATTAGCATCCAATAAGTCATATGGAACATTATCAACCATCAGCTTCCTGCTGTGCTGCTTTTAACTGGTTCTTAAAAACGAGAACTGAACTGCTGGCTTCTTTTAATAATTTCATTAAAGAATATTTTTGAAGCACATTAAATGCCATATTCCCAGATCAGAGAAGTCAATATTTCCCTTTTTTTTTTTCCATTTGGAGACAATGGTGAGATGCTGAAACCTGGTGTTTTGCGTTATTCTATCTTGTCCCCCCCAAATATTTAGTATTTTTGATGTCTGTAAACCTCATTCTTGTACCATTTGTCTGCAGACAGGTTTCCCTTTCTTAAGCTCAACCTTTCACAACAACCATTCACCCTCCAAACTGTTTGGTCTAGTATTCAAGTTTCAAGCCAGCTAATTGGTCAAATTTTTTGTTTCAGTAATTAGACTGTGCCCATGCTGGGGCACCACCTTCAATTTTTAGTCAAATGAATCAACCCCAATACTTTTTTTTAAGAGACTGATACTTATTCTGTTGGTGTCTTTTGCCAAACCACTAAGTTGCAGGAACATAAACACACTAACACTAGTTGTAAGTGGTGGTGAGGGACAGACACACACGTGTGTGTGTGTGTGTGTGTGTGTATGTATATATATGTATATATATATAAGTTTAAAAAAAAGACAAAAGACAACGTGATACGGATAGTGTTAGTAGACGCTCGGGAAAGGAAAGAGGGAGAGTATGACGTTTCGGTTGGAGCATTTCATCGGAAACAAGGAAAGTTCAGAGAAGGGAAAAACAGAGAAAGAAAAAATCAACACCGATGTCCACGAGGTTACATTGTGGAAGGTATATATATATATATATAGATAGATCAGAGGTAAAACACTCAAGTTTTTTTCATTCTCTCTCTGTTTATCTTTCTCTTATTCCTTTCTGTTGAAGAGCGTAGGCTTGAAACGTAAAAGACTTCTTCATTTTCCCGAGCGTCAAACTAATACACTTGCTTGTTGTCCATACACATGTTTTCGTCTTTTGTTTTTCCATAAATTTCAACTATATATATAGAAAGATATAGATATGGATATATATGTAGATACAGATATATACACATACAATGGGCACCTTTCAGTTTCTGTCAACCACATTCTCTTAGAAGGCTTGACCTGAGCCAATAGCAGAAGATACTTGCCCATGGTGCCATGCAGTGGGACTGAACCTGGATCAATGTGGTTGGGAAGAAAACTTCTTATCACATAGCTAATGCAAGGAGGAATACTAGAACTCAAAACTTGAGTTCCCATATGTTTCTCTGCTATTAATATTTAGCTGGAGCCACAGAGTGTCGAGGGTCGAGAGTTTCATGCATCAGCGCATATCAAACTCCCTTTCATGAGTGCTAATCCATGAAACTCCTGGCCCTTGAGTCACTCTGTTGTTTCATCTAAATATTAATGAAAGAAATAAATACACACACATGCACACTTTAAGTTTTTGGGTTAACCCAGGACTATAGTGGGAAGCAGTTGGCCAAGGTGACATGTAGTGGGATTGAAACTGAAACTGTAGATTTGGGATTTGAACTTCTCAACTTCATAGCAGTATCTGTGTCTGCACAAGAACAAACTCTGATGCAAAGTCTCTATTGTTTATTGTATCAAAGTCTATATTTAATCTCAAATCAGTGACATTAATTTTGACTTTAATCAAAATTTAAGCTTATAATGAAATTCATTTGTCAGCTCATGTGATAAAGATTTTTTTTTTTTAACTAACACTTGTTTCTTTTGTTTGTTTGTTTGTTTTTCTGCCCCCCCCCCCCTCATAGTTTGTTCTGTAATTTTTTGTATTGCATAAATACAACTTGGCAATTTAAAACATTTTATTTAAATGGTTTTTAACTGAATCCTCAATCATATGACACATAGCCCTTTCGATTTCCAACCCGGCTGAACCCGCCTCTGGCTCTGAGTACAAATGTCTTGTTTTCATTACTTTTGAATTAAAATCTTCCACCAAACCTTAGTCACAATTAATGTTCCTAGCACTAGCTTAATGATAACTAAGTTCTTTTACTAAATTCTTTGTTATATTCAAAAGTAATTGAAAGAAACGCAGAGCATCTCAGAATAAATACAGTAACAAAAGGGTTAAAGTAAGTTATATATGAATGAAGCTGCTGCTTAATATGATCAATTTGGGACAGCTTTTTAAATAAGAATAACCAGTGTGGTGAGAAGCTTACTTCTCAACCACATGGTTCCAGGTTCAGTCCCACTGCATGGCACCTTGGACAAATGTCTTCTATTATAGTCCCAGGCTGACCAGAGCCTTGTGGGTGGATTTGATAGATGGAAGCATCGTATATATATATATATAATTTTTTTTTAAATGAAGAATAAAACAACGATGCAAAGTATTAAAAGATGCTCAGAGAAAGAATGAAAGGGTGTTTTATGTTTTGAGCAAAGCTCTTCTTCAGAAACAGGAGACAGAGGAAAGTCCAATAGAAAAGGAAGACGGAGGGAAAAAAAATCACCAACGACTACCTCGTCGACGAGTGACAGGGACCTTCTCTTTGTGGCTGGAGACTTCAATGGTCATGTTGGACGTTGTGCTGGAGGCTTCCATGGCATACATGGAGGCTATGGCTTCGGTTAACGCAACAAGGAGGGAACCAGACTACTGGAGTTCTGTGATGCAACCGATCTTATGGTCTGCAATACCAACTTCAGGAAACCTGCCAGTCACCTAGTAACCTACCGCTCCGGCAGACACTCTAGCCAAATCGACTACATCCTCGCCAGAAATAGGGAAAGAGGGCGGCTTATAAATGCCAAAACCTACCCTGGCGAAGAATGTACCCCACAACATAGATTAGTAGTTAGCGACTTTGGGATCAAGGCAAAATGGGTGTCCAGAATTAGACCGGCTTGGAGGAGAAGGGTGTGGAAGCTTAAAGACCCTGCAAATGGACAGAGACTTAGAGACAAGTTACTTGAAGAATTTAACGAAATAGAAGGGGATAGAGCATCATACAACGTGGAAGACAATTGGAGATTTCTGCGGGACAACCTGTTGAAAGCCACCGACCAGATTTGTGGGTGGTGTAAGGTCCCCTCCCGACCCAGAGTAACGTGGTGGTGGAACAAGGAGGTAGACAGGGCTATTAGACAAAAGAAACAGGCTTGGAAGGACTGGAAGAACGGTGGTAGCAGGGAATTGTACCAATGTGCCAGAAGGGAGGCTAGGCGACAGGTTTATTTAGCCAGAGGGGAAGCAGATAAGAAAAGATTTGCCAATGTTCTGCGCCGTGAGGACCAAAGACTCGAGGTATTTCGTGTTGCAAGACAGTGTAGGAGAGAGAATAGTGATGTTGTAGGAGAGAAATGTGTTTGCATGGATGATGGTACGCTTGCACTAAATGAGGATGCAAAGAAAGAGGTCTGGAGATGCCACTACAATAGATTGCTTAATAAAGAGAATGAATGGGAGGAAGAGAGCCTGCCGTATGTCGACCCAATAGAGGGACCAGCTATCCGAGTTGATAGTACCAGGGTAGATAAAGCAATTAAGAGTATGAAGACCGGGAAAGCCCCCGGCCCATCAGGAATCACTGCAGAGATGCTCAAAATATCTGGCAGTGTTGGCTATAGCCTAGTCACCTGTATTACGAACCAGGTGATACACGAAGGAGTCATACCCAATGACTGGTGTAGCAGCATCATAGTCAACTGCTACAAAGGTAAAGGTGACGCTTTAGATACAAATAATTACAGAGGCATCAAGCTGTTAGATCAGGTTATGAAAGTTACAGAGAGGGTCATAGCCCAACTAATTAGGGAGCGAATCAATTTAGATGAGATGCAGTTTGGGTTTGTGCCAGGTAAAAGCACTACTGATGCCTTATTTCTAGTGAGACAGCTGCAGGAGAAATACCTAACTAAGGATAAACCTCTGTACCTGGCTTTCGTTGACATGAAGAAAGCCTTTGACAGGGTCCCCCGATCCCTTATCTGGTGGTCAATGAGGAAACTTGGGATAGAAGAATGGTTAGTGAGAGCTGTGCGAGCCATGTACAGAGATGCTGCCAGTAAGGTGAGGGTTGGAAATGAGTACAGCAATGAAATCCGGGTAGAGGTAGGGGTCCACCAAGGTTCCGTCCTCAGCCCCCTCTTATTTATCATAGTCCTCCAGGCAATCACAGGAGTTCAAGACAGGTTGCCCCTGGGAGCTCCTCTATGCTGATGACTTTGCCCTAATTGCGGAGTCACTATCAGAACTAGAGAAGTTTCAGGTGTGGAAGCAAGGTCTAGAATTGAAGGGCCTTAGAGTCAACCTAGCTAAAACCAAAATCCTAATAAGTAGGAAGGTAGATAAAACACAAACCCCTTCAGGTAGATGGCCCTGCTCAGTATGTAGAAAAGGAGTAGGTAGTAACTCTATAAGATGTACCCGGTGCAAGCTATGGACACATAAGAGGTGCAGCAACATCAAAGGCAGGTTAACTAGCAAGTTAGTTTTTGTTTGTGGCAGATGTTCAGGTGCAATAAAGACTGTAAACAAACAGGAAACAACTTCTATCTCATTCCAGGGTGAAAAACTAGAGGTAGTCGAAAGCTTCCGCTATCTGGGCGACCAAGTTAGTAGTGGGGGTGGGTGCGCTGAAAGTGTAGCTGCTAGAATAAGAATAGCCTGGGCAAAGTTTAGAGAGCTCTTACCCCTGCTGGCGACAAAGGGACTCTCACTCAGAGTAAAAGGCAGACTGTATGACGCATGCGTACGAACAGCCATGCTACATGGCAGTGAAACATGGGCTGTAACTGCTGAGGACATACGTAAGCTCGCAAGGAATGAAGCCAGTATGCTCCGTTGGATGTGTAATGTCAATGTGAATACCCGTCAGAGTGTAAGTATCTTGAGAGAAAAGCTGAACATTAGAAGCATCAGTTGTGGTGTGCAAGAGAGACGATTGCGCTGGTATGGACATGTGGTGAGAATGGATGAGGATAGCTGCGTGAAAAAGTGCCACACCCTAACAGTTGAGGGAACCCGTGGAAGAGGTAGGCCCAGGAAGACCTGGGCTGAGGTGGTGAGGCAAGACCTTCGTACATTGGGCCTCACCGAGGCGATGACTACTGACCGAGACCTTTGGAAATGTGCTGAGCGTGAGAAGACCCGGCAGGCCAAGTAAGATCGTTGCCAGTGCCCCTGGACTGGCTCTTGTGCGGGTGGCACATGAGATGCACCATTTTGAGCGTGGCCGTTGCCAGTACCGCCTGACTGGCTCCCGTAGGATTTTCGAGTGAGATCGTTGCCAGTGCCCCTGGACTGGCTTGTGCGGGTGGCACATAAAAGACACTATTTTGAGCGTGGCCGTTTTCGTGCGGGTGACACGTAAAAGCACCCACTACACTCTCTGAGTGGTTGGCGTTAGGAAGGGCATCCAGCTGTAGAAACTCTGCCAAATTAGATTGGAGCCTGGTGTTGCCATCCGGTTTCAGCAGTCCTCAGTCAAATCGTCTAACCCATGCTAGCATGGAAAGCGGACGTTAAACGATGATGATGATGATGATCCTATGCCTTTGTGTCCCATTACCATTTGACAACTGGTGTTGGTGTGGTTATGTCCTCGTACCTTAGCGGTTCAGAATAATTACTAGACTTTAAAAAAAAAGTAGTGGGGTCCTTTCATTCGACTAAAAATTCTTCAAGGCATTGTCCCAGCATGGTTGCCGTCTAATGACTGGAACCAGTAAAAGAAAAAAAACCAAACTTGATAACATTAGAGATTTGAGAATATATCCTTTCTGCATCACAAGACCTGATGTTGGTGGGGTGGGGAGGGGGGGGGCTAGTTAATTACATTGACTCTCCCAGTATTCAACTGGTATCTATGTTATCAACCTAAAGGGAATAAAGGCCAAGTCAACCGCTGCAGCATTTGAACTCGTATCATAAAGATGGGTGAAATGCCGCTAAGTTGCTAATGATTCTGCCAGCCTTAGGGGACCTGAAAATATAAACGATCTGTATATTAATTGGTTTGTTTGTAGTTGTCTACCGACATTTCTGTAGTGTATGATTAAGAAGTTCGCTTCTCAGCTACATGATTTGGGGATAATTTCTATTCTACATCACCTTGGCATGTCTTCTTCTGTTACAAGCCTTGTGAGTGAATATGACAGATGGAAACAGTCTTGGTGATAAATATATATATATATATATACATATATATATAAAAACTTAGATAAGTTTCAACCAAAGATTAGTCCAGGCCACGTCTAACTTAATAGCACTACCTGATAGGATTATCTAAATCTTTTTTAAGTCAAGTTTTGTGGTATCATGGTCCATTCAAGTAGGAAGTTCTTGTTGAGTGAGTTGCATCCACGTGTGGGTGGCTTTTCCGGTATCCCTTGAAGAAATTTGTCCAGATTCCATTTAAAGGTGTATCCCTCTTTGATCTGTTTTGGGACAATGTTAAATAGGGCAGGGCCTGTTGGGGAAAAGAAATTGTGTTGCAGTGTATTTATGTGTTGTGATTCTGAATTGGGTAGGGGACGAATGGCCCGTGGTCCTAGCCTTGGATGAATTTTGAAGCTAATGTTGAGGTCGTTTATGCAATGCTGGCAGTATATTCTTCACATCATGCAAATGATGTATCGTTTGCAGCAGCCCTGGAGAGGATTAGAGTTTCAGTGCTTGAAGGCAGTCCCAGAAATTGAGATCAGTCATGCCCTTAATTTGTTTAGTGAATGCTCTCTGGGGTGATTCAATTTTCGAGATGTTTTGTTTTGTATGGGATGACCGGGGGTGGGGGGGGCAGTATTCGAGGTGTGGCCGTACAAAGGAGAATAGTGGAATGATGACACCCTGTTCTCTGGACTGGAATGTGTAATGTGAAGAAACAAGACCTGGTAATTCCATCCACAAACATGACTCCAATTAGAGATGGATTTAAAAGACAAATGTACATGATAGAATAAAAATATATAAATACAGACATTTTTTTCAAGGATCTATAAATAAATAAATATATTAAGAATATATTTGTATAAATTAATAGATTTAAAAAAAAATCTCCAGATGGAAGTATAAAAATGTTAAAACATGCGTGTATAAGTAAAAATATTGGAGAGAGTCTGAAGCGGTGATGGAAGCGAAGTAAAAAATACGAGGAGAGCAAAATTAATATATATATATATATATATATATGTATATGTATATATATATGTATATATATGTATATGTATATATATATGTATATATTTATGTAAATGTATATATTTATATGCATATATATATATATGAGGGATTTCCAGTTTGCTCACTTGGTTCGGGTTTTTAGCTTTATTTCATTAGCTCTGAATAGTTGTTTTATCAGTAGCGTCTAATGATGAAATAATGGTGAGTCTCTCTACTGTCAGTCGTATGGAGAGAAGCACCATAGCATCACGTGCTGGCTTTCCTTTAACATCTGTTGTGGACTTTTTTTTTTCTTCTAAGTAGATTTCTGAGAGCCTTGTTGTTTCAACTGTCCTTTACCCTTGAATGTCTATAGTATTCATTATTTTGCTGGCTTATTATTTGTATTATATATACATACATATATATATATATGTGTGTGTGTGTATATATATATTTATAATACATACACGCACACACATACATTAGTAAATGTCAAGTCCGACATAAGATTGATTTTTCTTTTCCTTCAATATTTCACTGCACTCCACTCTTTTCATTTTATAATAGCTGTTTGAATTTGAGTTTTTTATGTTTTGTTTTTTATTATTTTTGACTTGTTTCAGTCATTTGATTGTGGCCATACTGGGGCACTGCCTTGAAGGATTTTTAGTCGACTGAATCAACCCCAGTATTTATTAAAAAAAAATTTTTTTTTTAAGCTTGCTATTTATCCTATTGGTCTTTTTGTTGAGCTGCTAAGTTACAGGGATGTAAATATACCAACACCAGTTGCAAGTGGGGGTAGGAGATAAACACTGACGCACACACACATGACAGGCTTCTTTCAGTTTCCATCTACCAAATCCACTCACAAGGCTTTGGTTGGTCCAAGGCTACAAAGGAAGATACTTGCCCAAAGTGCCATGCATTGGAACTGAACCCAGAACCATGTGGTTGAGGAGCAAGCTTCTTACCAACACAGCCATGTCTAGAAAATTACTATTTTTAAATTTCACAAGGTGAGATATTATTCAGCAACAGTACTTTGTAGTAACGATTGTTTGCCAACATAACATGGCAGTCCTGGTTTAGGACACAGATCGTGTTGTATAGCCAGCTGGAGACTGTCTCCTGGGGCTAAATTACAGCAACATTCGTCCTAAACCAGGACTGCCATGTTGTGTTGGCAAATAATCTTTACTACATAGCCATGTCTAGTTTGCCAACTAATCTGCAATGTTAGTCGAGAAGCATTGGAACAAATATACTTTACAGTAGTCATTTGGTCTCTTTACAAGTTCAAATTCCACCAATGTTTCGTGTTTCTAGTGGACGGTGGTGGTGGTGAGGGAGGCCGTAAAATAAGTCGGATACGGAGGTTGATGGTAATCAACTGCTTCCCCTCCTCTCAAAATTGCTTGCCTTCAGTCTAAATCAGAAATCTTCATTTTATTGAAGAAGCAGCAGTTTGCTAAGTCATCAAATGGTGGCTTACTCATGCAAATAAACAAAATGAAGTTTTTGGTGAATTTTTTAATTTCATGGATCTTTGTGCAAAGATTTTGAAGAATACAAAATTGTCACTACACGTTCTTGTTTTATCTCCTAGAAGCTGTTAAATCAGCATTATTGATGATGGTTTAGAAATGGTTATATAATTATCAGTGTCTCAGATTCGATTGTGTAGTTAAGAAGCCTGCTTCTTGACCACATGGTTTTGGGTTCAGTTCCACATTGCAGTATTTCATGCAAATATCTTCTACTGTAGTCCCAGGCCAACCAAAGCCCTGTGGGTAGATCTGGTGGAGGGCAGCCAAAAGCCCATTGTATATGTATGTGTATATTTGTGTGTAGTCTTGTCGTGACATCATGTGATGATTGTTAATTATCATTAACCATCATACAAATGTTGTTGTTCATTTCCAATGTTCTGTGTGAATGTGTGTGGCCATGGAGATATTTCTCCACTATCATCATTAAACGATGATGATGGAGAAATATTACCTTTTAGAAACTGGTGAGGATTGGTGACAGGAAGAGCATCCAACTTTAGAAATTCTGCCTCAACAAATTCCATCTGAGCCATACAAGCATGGAAAAGTGGACATTAAAATGATGGTGTAAGTTCTTATTTCTTTATTGCTCACAAGGAGCTAAACATAGAGGGGACAAACAAGGACAGACTAACAGATTGTCATTTACATCGACCCCAATGCGTAACTGGTACTTAATGTATCGACCCCGAAAGGATGAAAGGCAAAGTCAACCTCATTTTGCCCGGCGTGCTAACGTTTCTGCCAGCTCACCGCCTTTTGGTGTAAGTTCTGTAAATGAAAAATGCAATTAATGTATTTACTCTGCTGGGTTTTTTTGTTTTTTCTTTTACTCAACTAATTTTTCTGAATGGTCTTAATTCAGATATGTGTTTTCCAGTCTTCTAAATTCTTTTATATTTATTACTTGCTTGTGTGTGTGTGTGTGTGTGTATGTTTCATTGGCATATTTAATATTTACTATGGCATCAGTTTGTCTTTTGCCGGTTTCCCACTTTCTCTGACTTATATATATATATTTATACATATACTCTTTCCTGGACAGGATACTGTCCATCACGTGATTGCTCATTTTTGCCAGCTAAGTGAACTGGCGCAACGTGAAATGAAGTATTTTACTCAAGAACACAATGCATTGGCTGGTCCAGGAATTGAAACCACAATCTTGTGATCTCTATTTTTATCGAACAGTTACTCAATGCTTTCTTACTGTTGCAGCTAGTAATCATTTGCATAGCAATAGTGTTTTCTGGTCCTTGCTTCTTGCTGCCCCTTAGTACAGCATAGTTTACCTCAATAACAGTGTGGTGAACTTAATTCAGTAGAGCTTGCTTCAAACTTGTTTTATGTTTTGTCATATTTGTTCCTGAAGGCCCTGAGTGCTATAAATGGTGTCCTCGAGAGAGTCCCGACTTAGTTGAGCATCTCCTTCTGGTAGGCTTTCAAAGGCATCAACCTCTACCAACTTGATGAATTCAGTCACCTCGGTTACTGGTTCTTAACCAATGTACTTCTTGCCTGCAGACATGGTGCAGGGCATCTCCTTTGATTGAAGTCTTATAACAATTCAAAAAGTGACACCAATATATTCTTTGAAACCAGCAGTTCTCAACTGGGATCCATTGAAGATTTTGTTGTTAAAATTTATGAACTATAAACTAGTAGGTTTCTACAATGCACAAAATGTTATGAACATTTTTTTTATACAATTCCTATTAATATTTAATCCTAAAAATATAATAGGATTGTTTGAATATCGAACAGTTATGAGGGTCCACTAGAGTAAAATAAGAACCAAAAGGGGTCCATAGAGAACCACTGTCCTAGACCAAAGTTCAGCTCAGTGTCTTGGCAATATCCTTGTCCCGAACACCTCTGCCAGCTTTTATGTACGATTGACACCTATTTTTGTTAGATGAGGAAAATAATTGTTTTTAATTCATCATTTGCAGTAGTTTCTCTTCTATATGTTCTTATACCAGTTTCAGTTTTCAGAATCTTAGACGTTTTATTAGTGAGACTAAACAACATTGTCATTTAATGTCCATATCTCATGTTGGTAGGGGTTGGTCAGTTTGACAGAATCCAATGGGTCCAAGGACTGCCTCATGTTTAGTGTCTGGTTTGGCATGGTTTTCTATGGCTGGATGCCCTTCCTAATGCCAACCACTTTACAGCACATACAGGGTGGGTTTCTTGTTCATACTCCAACACTAAGGAGGTTGCCATACAACTTGCAGTTTTTATGCTAGGGGGATGAGAGGTGGGGGTAAAGCAGGTTCTTGTAAGGGGGTTGCATGGCTATTCACACTTAGAAGAGAGAGAGACTGATTAGTGGGAACTACAAAGCGATAATGAACATAAGGTGTCCAGATGGCGCCTCAAGATATGAGTAGAAGTGGGAGAGGTGCGTGTGTAAGATTTATGAGGAGCAGGAGATGGTGGAGTGGGGGGGGGAAGACAGGCAACAACTGTAAAGACCGGGTACGATTGAAAAGCGGGTGACCAATAAGGGATGAGTTGGAGAAGGGAGCAGGAAGGAAATGACCAATTTTAAAATATTGAAGGCAAGTAAAATAAGAACTAGTTGTTAGAGATTGAACTGCTCATGTGGAGAGTCATCATCACCTGGTGAAGTTTGCTTGGACAATGTGGTGTGGTGATGAAAACCCCTATCGAGACCCCTGTTTGTGGATAGGGGAATGACCTGTAGATATATATAGGTTAACTGCAAATTCTCAATAAGCAGACCTGGACAACATTGTGGATTGTCCTTTGGCAGAGCATAGCACCTGTCTTCCACCCTGCCAGGGTCACAGTGAAATCCTGAAACCCTGAAAAGAGCAGAAATGCCACCATCAATGGAAAGCATGATGGGAGTCGGAAATGAAATGCAAAGCATAAAAAATACTTTGTCCTTTCTTCCCACTTCACAGAACAAATAACACTTTTATGGATCCTGGTCTGGGAAACCCATCAGCTTTTACTGGGCACTTCAGTCATCTATAGGATCTGCTACTGTAGACAAGGTCGAAAGACTGTACGAGTACTTGGGACTGAAGTGTCAGGTTGTTCATTTATAACTGATGTACAAAAATGTACCACTCCTGTTTAAAATTATGGAACATCAGTCAGAGTGCATGACTCACCTGCCAGGCTAATCATTATAGCTGATGTGTGTTTGTGTGGAATCACCCTCCCCTCGAGAATTATTTCAAATTAAGCATAGATTCTCATTCTTTAAATCCTGTGATGTTTCATTGAAATATTTAGAACAGTTGATATAAATCAAATCACTTTTGCATGAAGGATACGTTTTCAACTGTGATGCACAGTAGACACCTGAGATTCACCTGTCAGGTGGGTCAGATTTAGTATAAATTTTCAGTTTGGTATGTGAGTTAAGTCATTTGAAGGAAGCTTATTTTACTGAACACTATACTTCCATTGTCATTGAGATATATATATATCATCATCATCATCATCATTTAACGTCCGCTTTCCATGCTACCATGGGTTGGACGATTTGACTGGGGACTGGCAAACCAGATGGTTCCACCAGACTCCAATCTGATCTGGCAGACTTTCTACAGCTGGATGTCCTTCCTAACGCCAACCACTCCAAGAGTGTAGTGGGTGCTTTTTCCCTGCCACTGGCACGATATATGTGTGTGTGTGCAGGAGTGGCTGTGTTGTAAGTAGCTTGCTTACCAACCACATGATTCCGGGTTCAGTCCCACTGTGTGGCACCTTGGGCAAGTGTCTTCTACTATAGCCTTGGACCGACCAAAGCCCTGTGAGTGGATTTGGTAGATGGAAGCTCGAAGAAGCCCGTCGTGTATATATATATATATATATATATATATATATATATATATATATATATATATTATATATATATGTATGTATGTATATGTTTGTGTGTCTGTGTTTGTCTCCCTACTATCGCTTGACAACTGATGTTGGTGTGTTTACGCCCCTGTAACTTAGCGGTTCGGCAAAAGAGACTGATAGAATAAGTACTAGGCTTACAAAGAATAAGTCCTGGGGTCGATTTGTTTTGACTAAAAGGTGGTGCTCCAGCATGACTGTAACAAATAGAAGAATAAAAGAATATATATTTATATATTGTGTGTGTGTCTAAGCATCTGTGTGCATGTCTGTGTGTCTGTCCCTCTTATATAAAAACACATTTCCTTTCTTGTTTTCTCATTTCTAGTTTATTACAGTAGTTACAGCTATCAAGCTTTGCTCTTAAAATGCCATGAAGTAATTTGTAATTTTGTTTGTTTGTTTTGTTTTATTACACAGGAAGGCCAATGGGTTGAGGCAGTCTGACTAGATTAGCAATTTCATGTTATGTCATTGCATATTTATCATACCTTTCCTAGTGTGTAATCATAGTTTTTTTAACATATGACAGCCAAGAAAGAAATGTGTGCAGCATGATCGGTAAAATTGTACTGATGTATTGTGGTTGTTTAGTCCCATATTGGCCTTGATCAAAGACATGCCACTTGTGGCCATCCAGTCTTTTTACGGGTGTCTAGGACTGTGTTAATGTTGTCATTTCTTCCTCCCAGATTGTAGATTGTGCTGCAAGTGAGATTTGGCTGCTGTTTCTAGTACGTTCAGCTACCGTCTGGTCTGTCAGTTTTAATAATTAACCTGGCAAAGGAGTCACAAGTACTTGTTATATCTCCGTTTTAAATATGTTTCTATAAAGGGTGAGGGTGGGATTTAATTTCGATCGGTCATAATAATCACTTGTGTGTCTCATACAACTTATGTGGCTGCATTACAGGTAATCAGCATAGCCTTCATAGTTATTCAGCCACTGCCCCCCACTCTCTCTCTCTATATATATATATATAAATGATAATATAAATAATATATGCATATGTGGGCACAGGAAGTCATGAAATGTGTACAACAAAAAAATACAAAGCATGAGTATGTGGAACATGAACTATTTTTTCGAACAACGAAAGACACAAATGGAAAACAAAACAAACAACATAAAGAACGACCCTTCATCTGTTGTTGGCTGTTTTTCTAGTCTTGTATTTCGGGCATTTAACAACAATATACGCTTTCAATAAAACAGTTGCTCCTGCAAAGCAAATTAAATAAAATAAAATCTGGGATTTTGCAGAAAACAAACAGGTAGGGCTGCTAAGCCTAAACGAGATTGTGGTGGTGAATGCATGAATCAAGCTAGGGAAGGAGACAAACAAGAACACGTCTTCCTTGTTCCGGAAAAAGGTTATTTTCATATTTAACAGTAGGCGACCAGGGTTGCCAGGTGTGCAAATAAGAATACTAGAGTTACAGAATGGAATAGATAAGATCCAGGCTACATATGTTTCATAGCGAGCGGAACCTCAGAAGTGGTAAATATCCAAGCGAGGTTTATACCATAGGCTACTTAGGCTAAGGATATCTTGATTAAATGAAAGTTTACAGTTTACATTGTCGCAAGGAGATACATGTTAACACGTGGAATATTCAATAGCTTGGATGTTTACCACTTCGGAGGTTCCGCTTGTGATGAAACCTATGTAGCCCGGATCTTACCTACTCCATTCTGTAACTCTTGTGTGTGTGTGTATAATAATAATAAAAGGGTAAAATTAATTAATTGATAATTTTATCAAGTAGTTCGGTATGTTGAAATAACCATTTTTGGTAAAATTATACAAATATTCTATAATTATAAACATAATTATAATCAGGGGTCAGCTAATTGCTTCACCACACACCGAATTTAGAAAAAGGAGTTAAAATGCCTTTTCTGCTACCATAAAAATCTCCCAGACAGCAACGTGCATGGTGAAGCAATTAGCTGACCCCTGATTATAATTATGTTCATAATTATAGAATATGCCTTTTATAGTATAGATATATATATATCCTTTATGATCTCGTGTGTATGTAATCATGAAAGTTACTTACAAGAGGGTATTTTTTCCCCTTTTCTTTTTATTTCAAATCTAGCTAATTCTTGCCAGGTACAACAATCTGTTTCTCAAGGACCCCAGACTGTTTTTCTCACTGATAAGAACTAGTCACAGCCAATTCTTTTCCTTGTTTCAGTCAATTAGACTGTGGCCATGCTGGGGTACTGCCACAAAGACATTTTAGTCAAATGGATCAACCCCAGTATGTATTTTTTTAAAGCCTTATTGTATTGGTCTTCTTTTGCTGAACTGCTAAGGTACTGGGATGTAAATATACCAACAGCGGTTCTCAAGCAGTACTGAGGGACAAACAGACACACGTGCGCACACACACACACACATATACGCACACACATATTCATGGAGGGTTTCTTTTAGTTTTCGTCTACCAAATCCATTCACAAGGCTTTGGTTGGCCCGGTGAGGCTACAGTAGAAGACTCTTGCCCAAGGTGCCACACAGTGGGACTGAACCCAGAACCATGTATCTGGGAAGCAGGCATCTTCCTACACAGCCACGCCTGTGAAGACTTCTTAAATGTGTTTCTACAATAGAAATGAAAATGATTGATTTTTGTTGTGTGAATCTCATCTATTCACCCCATATCAGTTTTACAAATATCTATTTATACACACATCAACATCATCGTCATCATTTAAATATTCGCTTTTTCATGCTTGCATGGGTTGGGTGGAATTTGTTTGAGCCAAATTTTCTATGGCAGGATGCCTTTCCTGTCGCCAACCCTCACCTGTTTCCATGCAGGGTAATAGTTTCTCCATGGCCAGACAGGTTTTTTTGACAGAATATTGGAAAGGAATGACACTGCTTGTATGACAGTGACACTCATTTACAATTATCACACAGTCTGTATGGGGACACACCACACACGTACACACGTGCGTGCACGCACATGTGTGTATGCACAAACACACGTATACACGCACGCATATATTCACTCGTATATACTCACACATGCACATACACAAACTATCGCAATGTCTATACGGGGATACGCCACACACATACACCACATACATATGCATACACTCATGCATATGCATGCATACACACACATTCACACGTACACACGCATATGCACACATACACACATGCATATGCATACATGTACACACTACATGTATGCACACACGCGCACGCATACAAGAAGACACTTGCCTAAGGTGCCAAGCAGTAATGCAGATTAATAATGACTAAGTTTTTTTTTTTTTTTTTTCACTCAATTCATTATTTTCCAATTTAATTGAAACAAAAGCAGTGTGTCTCAACTGAAATATGGTAACAAAAGAGTTACGTTTGATGGATATTTGTCCTCATCTTGTTTGTTGTTACAAATAAAATATCCGTCAAATGTAAATAATGTACATAATTCCTCATCTCTTGAATATGGAACTTCAAAAGAGCTAACCAGTTCATCTGCCTCCATTCCAATTAATTCTGGAAACGATCGTTTCCTTCTCGAACCATGCCAGGCTCACAAAGGCCAGATTCCCAGTTTCAGCATCATCATCCAGTGTTTTAAATCTGGCTTTTGTCCCCATTAATGGAGATAGCCGGATCTACTTCAATGCCATAGCAACCAAGGTAGACAGGTGCAGCCCACCCCAACCTTTGGGCTGGCTGGTGCCCATTCTCCTTTGCTATCATGAGGCTTTTTTGGAGCTGGATTCTCTACGGGGAGCATGCCCTTGCTTACCCCAACCTCAGTTTCTAGACATGAATGGTCCCATGACCAAGGCCTCTACCATGATTTTTAAGAAATGTGGTGGAGAACTAGCTCAGGAAGGCAGGGATGCTACTCCCTGAGACCCTTTTCGGAGCTCCCTACCTTGAGTGATGTGGATGGGATACTGGTCCGTCGCAGGATTATGCATTTTCGCCAGCTGAGTGGACTGGAGCAACGTGAAATGAAGTGTTTTGCTCAAGAACACATGTTGCCTGGTCTAGGAATTGAAACCACAATATTACGATCACGCCCAAACCACTAAGCCACGCACCTCCACATTCATACCGCCTTTGACATTACTAAGCTGATATTTGGAACATAAACATGTAATTAGAAAAATTCTATTTGTAAATCTCACAACGAGAGATATTCAGCAACCATACTTTGGAGTAAAGCTTGTTTGGCAACATAACATGGCAGTCCTGGTTTAGGGCGAATGTTTCTGTAATTTAGCCCCAGGAGACATCGTCTCCAGCTGGCTATATGACATGATCTGTGTCCTTATATTTTGGAATAAAGGAATCTAGCACCCCCACTCAGCTCAAAACAATATGTATCGCGATTTCTGGGTTATTTCCCTTCATCAGCACAGAATAATGTCTCCAGGGGCTAAATTATAGCAACATTCGTCCTGAACCAGGACTGCCATGTTACGTTGGCAAATAATGTTTACTACAAACATGAAATGTTGATAGGTTTTAATTAAGATCACATTAAAACTGAAAGTCGGAGTCGGTTTCAGGTGGTTTGCTATGAAAAGGCTTAACATGTCCTATTTGATTACACAAACAGGTGGTGGTGTATTCTTTTTTTTTAAAAAAAGAAAGTTTTCTATTTTTCCACACAATACAGTCCTGTGGTTTCTAGATATCCTCCCTCCCTTTAGGTCTCTTTCTCTCTCCTCATACCTCCCTCTAGGTCTATCTCTTTCTCCCCTCTCCTTTCTTAAATTGTTTGCTGTTACAAAAGTTCTCATCAGCTTCTGTAATCTCTGTATTACTATTCCACCAATCCCAACATTAGAAATAAAGAGGACCCTCCCCCACCCCATTATGATTTAAGATAAAGCACTCAATTTGACCGCCACACCCACCCACTTTCAGTGTTAAAGGGCTTTCACACCCATTTCCATTCCCCCATAAAAATTTCTGAAGTTTTTTTTTTTTTCATTTTTGCAATGGCTTCAAAGTACAAGGGTCAAGATTACTATCTGACATGTACATGAACTGGTGAGATCTGGGGTCACCTTGCAGGTACATGGAGCTGTTTTTAAAATCTTTTTCCCCTTTTCACTCGATTGCATCAATCGTTGCCAGTGCCCCTGGACTGGTTCTTGTGCGGGTGGCACATGAGATGCACCATTTTGAGCGTGGCCGTTGCCAGTACCGCCTGACTGGCTCCTGTAGGATTTTCGAGCGAGATCGTTGCCAGTGCCCCTGGACTGGCTTGTGCGGGTGGCACATAAAAGACACCATTTCGAGCGTGGCCGTTTTCGTGCGGGTGACACGTAAAAGCACCCACTACACTCTCTGAGTGGTTGGCGTTAGGAAGGGCATCCAGCTGTAGAAACTCTGCCAAATCAGACTGGAGCCTGGTGTTGCCATCCGGTTTCACCAGTCCTCAGTCAAATCGTCCAACCCATGCTAGCATGGAAAGCGGACGTTAAACGATGATGATGATGATGATGATCCCTTCTTCAGAAACCTTGTCTCGTTCTAAATATGTTAACATTATACTTACAACTGCTCAAACATGCAGTATCTAATGGCTCATCATTGTTTTAACATCCACTTTTCCATGCTTGCATGGGTTGGGCAGAATTTGTTGAAACAGATTTTCTATGACTGGATGCCCTTCCTGTTACCAACCCTGGCCTGTTTGCAAGTAAAGTAATATTTCCTCATGGCTAGACATGTTCTTACAGAATATTGGAAAAGAATTTATATTCTCATTCTTATACCCTGAGAGTATACCCAGGCACACTGCCACCATCTCTCTCACTCTCATTCTCTTCCACTCTTGATTTCTCTCTCTGTCTCTTTCTCTCTCTCTCTCTCTCTTTCTCTTTCTCTCTCTCTCTCTCTTTCTCTTTCTCTTTCTCTCTTTTTCTTTCTCTCTCTCTCTCTATCTCTCTCTATCTCTCTCTCTCTCTCTCTCTCTCTCTCTCTCTCTCTCTCTCTCTCTCTCTCTCTCTCTCTCTCTCTCTCTCTCACCATGTATGTCCTCTAGAGCAAGGCACCTGCTTCTGTCCCTTTATCATACTCTGGTCTCTCATCACCTGGCACAAAGCCACCACCACCACCACCATTACTCCCCATCTCAAAGGATCTTTATCTTGCAAGTTACTTGGTGACCTCGTCTGAACTGATTTTGCAAGGTTTCTATGGCTGGCTGCCCTTCCTGATGCCAAACACTCCAAGAGTGTAGTGGGTGTTTTTTACATGCCACCAGCACGGGTGCTGATGACCCAACACCAGCATCAGCCACATCTAAGGTCTCACTTGGCTTGGCAGATCTACACAAGTACAGTATATCACCAAGGGTCTCAGTCACCTGTCACTGCCTCCATGAGGCCCAACACTCAAACGGTGCTTTTTGCGTTCCACTGGCTCAAAGTTAATTGAAACAAAAGCAATGAATTTCAGTAGAAATATGGTAGCAGTATAGCAATGCACTGCTACAATATATCAGATGAGGCTGTATTTTAATGCAAATACGAGAGTCCTGCAATGGTTGCTTTTTATGCTAGAACTAAGACAACTAAAAGTAAATTTCAAACTGGCCTGGAAATCGTGTTTTATTCATATAGTTTTTAATCTGCAACCATGTTGGGGCATTACTTCAAAAGGTTTTTTTAGTTGAGGAAATTGACCCTAGACTTTTTTTTTAAATTTTGGTACTTGTTCCATCAGTTTCTTCTTTGCCAAATTCCTCAGTTCCTTCTTCTTGGCTATTTTGTTCTTGAGTTACGTGTGTGTGTGTCCACAACCATTTGACAACTGGTGTTGGTGTGTTTATGTCCCTGTAACATAGTAGTTTGGCAAAAGAGACTAATAGAATTTTTAAAGAAAAAATATTAATAATAAAAATACCAGAGTGAATTCATTTAAATGAAATTCCCTAACGTAGTGCTGCAGCATGGCCATAATCTAATGACTGAAACAAAAGATAAAACACAATGTAAATTTTTTTTTTTTTTTTTTTTTTTTTTCTTTTGTATGAAATTTCTTTGGTGGATGACTCGGCAAAAGCACACCATCTTTAAATGTGTGTTGTGGTTTACAGCCATTATACTTCATTCGATCAATTTTAAATGTATATCGCATTAATTTCTCTATGACACCATATTTTCGCTGTTTCCTTTATTTGATTTGTGAGTTTTGATTAATTCCCACACCCCACCCTTCTTCACTTTGTAGTGATTGACAATTATCTGATTAAACGAGAGTTAATTAGTTACTGCTTATCCACCATCATCCATCCAAATACTTTAAATAACTACTCCTGAGGGTCAAAAAGCTTTTTTTTTCTCACAACCTCCCTGATTGCCTTAAGTAATATCAATGTAAATTATGCCAAGCCCATAGCTTAATTGAGACAGTATGTTCTCTCTCGTTTATTCATTCTGCTGAAATAATTGCTCACAAAAACAAATTAAAAATTTCGTTTCTCTCACGCAATGTACTTATTTCTAATCATGATTCTCATGTGGAAAACACAAAAGGGATGTATGTACACCATAACATAATCTACATAAAAGCAAGATAGACGAACCTCATCATGAAATATATTTTATCTTTTATCTGTTTAATGACATAAAAAATAATCAAAGCTGCACGATGACTCAACCAACATATATTAGAGATAGACGAGAATCATATTACTGTTTAATGACTTAGGAAGCGAAATATCTCAGAATGACGAGGAGAGGATTACCAACGAGTGTCTTGTACAACCTGTCTTTGGCAATTTGATCTCTTCCACCTTTTGCTGCAGTTTTAGAAAGGCAATTTTCATGGTATTCTGACAATTACACAAGTCGTTTTTATATTGCCCTCTTCTATTGAGATTTTTTCTTATTTTCATCAAAAATATTCCTCAATATATTTATTTTCACTTTTCCCCCCCAAAAGATCTTGCATCTAATAACCATCACAATGTATTTTATTTATTTATCTTAGTCTAAAGCCAATTTAAATTCTAGTTGGACAAATGAATCAAGCATTTTTAGACATCAAACTAATTCAGTTTGGTCGTCATCCCATTAGACAAAGTCTTGGAAATATTTATAAACATGGAAAATACATAAAATTAGAAGCTGTTGAGGGTGTAATAATAAAAAAAAGGACCTCATCAGCATAAGTATATGTGGCTGAGGAATCATTGATATTATAAGGGACAAAGAGAAATAAGGGGTTTGAGGAATATTGAGACAACAGGTTTGGATTTTGATGGTTTGGCATCCAAAGCAATTGATGTAGTTGATAGGGCTTTAAGATGGGGTTTTAAGGGTAGGGGTGGGGTACAGATACACAAGGTCCCTGAAGTGATTTTCAGGCTATGTATTTTATGGTGGATGAAAGGAAGGGATAGAGGTCCTATGCGATTTAAGAGATTGGTTTTAATCCTCTCCAAATACTGATTGATCCCATCAATTTCAAAGCCTATCCATCATCAAGATCAAAATGCAGCAAGTCATTTAAACTGTAAACCAGTTGCTTCCAAACCAGTTGTTCTCTTTTTCAGGCTGCCATCCCCTTGGCGTTTATATGCCAAATTTGCTGCAGGACAGTCTCCAAGGAAAGCTCCCTACATGATGTCACTTAACCCTGTGCCTACGCTATATTCTGACAGCAATTCCTGCAATGGCACTGGTATAGCAAGCTGTATTGGTTTAAGTTGATGACTTTCCCCACTTCGATGAACAGTAATGATATGAAGAGAGGGATTTGCATGCATGATCAACTGCTGTCTTCTTTAAATATGGCCCAAGTCAACACACATCAAGAGGAAATGTATGATGAACTTTGACCAATGAAGACACTAAATCTTTTCTACTCTAAGCACAAGGCCTGAAATTTTGGGGGAGGAGGCTAGTTGATTAGATTGACCCCAGTATGCAACTGGTACTTAATTTATTGACCCGGAAAGAATGAAAGGTGAAGTTGACCTCGGCTGAATTTGAACTCAGAATGTAAGGACAGACGAAATACCGCTAAGCATTTCGCCCCAGCCTGCTAACGTTTCTGCCAGCTCGCCGCCTTAATGAAGACCATAATTAATATAGTATATGGCAATGGTTATCATCTATGATTTCTATGATTTCAAGCCCCTATGAAAGGGGTTGAACAAAATTTTATGTTGTTCCTCAGAACAGATTGCAATTCTGAGATTCCGTACACCATTTCAATCTTGGTGTTTTGGGCATATTGTCATACCTGAAATTCTTCAATTTTTGCTCATTATATTGAAATGAAATATTTTCAATTTCACAGAATTCCTGCATTACAGATGCAGAAAATACATCTTTAGATACAGCCTCCAGCCATAGAAGCTGTCGTATTAGATTGGAGTCTGGTGCAGCTTGCCACCTCTGGTCAAATCGTCCAACCCATGCCAACATGGACAACAGACTTACTATCTTCCAAGCCTAATTCATATTTCCTTTGCTTGCTATATCCACTCTGGTGGTGTTTGTAAATATTTCCCCCCACATATTTGAGGGTATCTTTTTTATCATAACAAGCAGTTACTATAGTGCAATGTTGGAAGTGATTCTAAATGTATTAATGTCTTTGAATTCCAAGAATGCTACAAATTGCTTGATTTTTAGCCAGAGAAATATTAAATGTTCTCTTGTATGATGGTGTCACTACAGAAATACATTCATTCATTAGGAGAGTTAATTTTTAACATTTTGGCTGAAATGTGTTTCCAGTGTTGTTCCATAGTGAACAATATAATTAGTGTATTTAAGGTGGTCAGCTGGTCACATTGGTAGCACATCAAGCAAAAGGCTTAGCATTTCATCCGTCTTTATGTTCTGAGTTTAAATTCCACCAAGATCAATTTTGCTTGTCGTCCTTTCATGGTCAAATAAGTACCAGTTGAGCACTGAGGTTGACATACTTAACTTGTCCCCACCCCTGAAATTGTTGGCCTTGGGCCAAAATTTGAAACCAATATAATAATTAGTGGGTTTGTTCTGAGAGGAATTTAAGACTTGAATCAGAAATATATGTATAGAATTTATTTATTTATTAACAAGCACCTTAGTCCATTTCAGTAGGTCCTGTGAAATTGAAATGGATTGAGGCCTCTCAAAGGCCACTTGTTGATAAATTTAAGTACTTATTTTGAATTATGGTGTTCCTGGTTCCATACTGGTATTATTCTATACATATATATATATCATCATCATCATCATCATCCAGTGTTTTAAATTTGGGTTTTGTCCCTGTTAATGGAGGTGGCCAGATCTACCTCAATGCCATAGCAACCGCCCTCACACCATCTTGCCATTTTGCCCTGTTTTGGACATCCTCCCTTCTGAAGCCAATCCTCCCGATCTCCTCCTCCACCTATCCCCCCCCACGTTTCCCTCAGTCTACCTTGCTTTCTCAGTCCATTTATCTCAAACTCAAGCACCCTCCTCAGAACATGTTCCTCATCCCTCCTCAACACATGCCCATACCACCGCATATGTGTGTGTGTGTGTGTGTGAAATAAACGTCAGAGATTCTTTGTCTCGTGCAGAAACTGCAGGAAGTTCTCAGAGGTTTTGCAATCACTTCTAAATCCATTCCAATACAGGAAACTCTTAATAAATATATATATTGTCCAACCCATGCTAGCATGGAAAGCGGACGTTAAATGATGATGATACATATATATATATATATATATATATATATATTGAATTGTCTGAATTGTATAATGGTGGTTCTTCTCTAAATTATATTTATATACATATATTATATATTGTGAAATTTAATTTGGTATTACTAAATTGAATATTCCTGTACGTTTGGAATGATATATTCCCTAATAATATTATATATATATATATATATATATATATATATATATATAATGCAAGAGAGTTAGGGTTTGAGGATTCAACCCACTAAGGGATAGTATCTATCCAATATACTGCTTGGCGGGTCAACGGAATGCACTGTCTGCAAGTCAATGGATACCGCATATTCTCCATTTTCTTATTGCTGTATATATGTATATATTCATTCATTTGTTTTTCCATGCTAGTATGGATTACACAAATATATTATCAAGCTATAAATGCATGCACACACACACACACACACACACACACACACACACACACACAGAACTGGCAGCTTTCAATTTCCATTTACTGATTCCACTCACACAGCTTTGGTCAGCTTAGGCTATAGTAGAAGACACTTGTCCAAGGTGCTGCACAGTGGGGCCGAACCTCAAACCACATGGTTGGGAAGCAAGCTTCTTAACTATGCAGCCATACCTAACCTCCACCTAGCAGCATGTCTGCACAAACTTTCTGTAGTGATTATATTTTGGTTTTAAGCCAAAACGACATGGGCATATTGACCAGAGCCTGATTTTATCTTCATCAAGAATACTTGTTAAGTGGTCTCTGAATTAGTTGCATGACGAGGTGGTGGTGCTTTGACAAACATCAGCATTGCAGCACGAACGCATACAAATATGTATTTTATGTTGTAATGAAATGTTAATCTCTGTCAGATCATCAATACTATCTGCAACCGGAGTAAATTTGGTTCACTGTTCACTTTCTTGTGCCTTGAGAGTATGCTCTGGCACCTCACCAGCTTTATCGTCTTTCCAGCTACTCTCAACTCATCCTTATATAATGTAAGGTAGCCCCATGTCTCCTCTATAAGCAAGACATCTATGCTTGTCCTGCTGTCATACTTTAATCCAGTCGTTCCCGAAGTGGGCGGTATGGGGCCCTTGGGGGCAGTGGAAAGTTCCAAGGGAGCATTGAAGAAAAGTGGAGTGATAATGGGGTAGCTATTCATGTAAAAACAATAAAATAATGGGTACGAGTTTTATTTGTGAAATACAGTTGCTTTTTTGAATTTGCTTCAGAAAGAGGTCTATGTTTGTGATGGCTAGTTTGGGGGGGGGGGGGGCTAGGAATGTGGCCAGGGTGTCAAGGGGGGCAGCAGCCTGAAAAAGTTTGGGAACTGCTGCTTAACCTTTCAACACCCAGCAAAAAGCCACCTCTTTCTCATTCACCTTCATGCACCCCTCATTCACCTTCATGCCAAAGCAGACCTCACTGGCTGCTGGTACCACATAAGAAGTACTCAGTACACCCTTTAAAGTGGTTGGCATTAGGAGAGGCATCTAGTGATAGAAGCCATGCCAAAACAGACAAATGGAGCTTGACTCACTTCTGTGGCTTGCTAGATCCTGACAAACCATCAAACCCATTGCCAGCATGGAAAATGGAGATTGAGTGATGACTATTATTATTATTATTATTATTATATGGCTGTGAGCTGGACTAAATACTTAGTGGTATTTCACCTGTCGCTATGTTCTGAGTTTAAATTCCACCGAGGTCAACTTTGCCTTTCATCCTTTCAGGGGGTCGATTAAATAAATACCAGTTGAACACTAGGGTTGATGTAATCAACTTGTCCCCCACTTCTCCCAAGCTGCCCTTGTGGCAAAAGTTTGAAATGATAATTATTATTATTCTCCTCCTCCTCGTCTTTCTGTAGTGCTAGGACTATAAAAAATATTTCAATGAAGTTTAACCTTTTCATTTTCAAAACTTTTTAGTTGTAAGTTTTGATAAATGTTTTAGATTTTATTGAGAGAGGGAAAAAATGAAAATTTTGGAAATTGTTTTCATAAGTGTTTTTCCTTCATTTTTATATGTTGGAATAACCTGTGTTTCTGGAAACTAAATTTGGTCTGAAGATTTCAACAGGAAGTTTGAGGGTTTCATTTTCCAGTTGCTACTTTGTCACCATCATCCACTTTTTCCTTGTTTGCATGCGTTGGATGGAATCTGTTGAGGCAGATTATCCGTGGCTTGATAATGCCCTTCCTGTCACTAATCCTCACCTGCTTCCAAGCAAGGTAACATTTCTTCATGACCAGACATATGTTTCTTCAAAGACTGGAAATGAACAACCCCACTTGTATGATGGTGATGTTTGTTTACAACCATTACATGATGTCAACACACATAGACCGTCTTTCTCCATTTAACAAAACCTTTTTCAAAGCTTTTGCCAGCCTGTAGCTATAGAAGACACCAGCCCAAGATGCCACACAGTGGGATTGACCAAGCTCCTCAACCATGCAGTTATATGTGCACTAAAAATCATCATCATCATTTAACGTCCGCTTTCCATGCTGGCATGGGTTGGACGATTTGACTGAGGACTGGTGAACCAGATGGCTGCACCAGACTCCAATCTGATCTGGCAAAGTTTCTACAGCTGGACGCCCTTCCTAATGCCAACCACTCCTGAGAGTGTAGTGGGTACTTTTTACGTGCCACCGGCATGAGGGCCAGTCCGGAAAATTAAGGCAAATTTAGTAATTCTTTTGTTTTTCCTTTAGTAAGGACTCTACCTGAACAAATTCGTATATCACGATTTCAAATACTGAAATCTTGAAGTTGAACGAAGATATGTTCTTTCTTTCTTTTTTTAATCTATTGGTAATATAGAATTTGAAATTAATACTCTTCTACTTATTACTATTTTCACAGGTTTAATCTCCATCTTCTGCATTTTTTTTTTTTTTGTAAATTAAAAATTGTGTTAAATTATTTTAAGAATTTTTATTCAAAACTTTGCTTCTAACTTAAATTTCTATTGGTAATTCAAAATGCTGTTTACTGAAAATAATTTTTTTTTTATTTGTTTCCAGGAATGCATTCTCAGTGGCATGTTGTCAGTAGTTGGCAAACGAGTTCTTCACATGGATCGGAATAAATACTATGGAGGGGAGAGTGCATCCATGACACCATTAGAAGAAGTGAGTTTTCTTTTATATCTCTTTGAATATTTCAGAATCGCATTTAACTTAAAATATTTTCTAATTTAATTAATTAATTAATATATATACTTGGTGCAATTTGGTATTTCCTTAGCTTTTAAATATCAAAGTCAAACAGTTTAATGGTTGTGTCTTGAATAAAAATCAAGACCTTTTATGGCAGTGAAAATATGATTTAAAATTATATCTGTTAATCCCTTTTCTCTGCCTTCTATTTGTAGGAGGGGTGTGTGGGGCAGAGTCCTTGAACACCCCTTTAATAGGGTCCTCTCAGAAGCAATTGTTATTACACTTCCCAGGTCTGACCAGCTAGGTATCACGATTATGAATATTGAGAACATCTGTGTGTGTGTGTTTGATTTTAATGTCTGCTTTTCCTCACTAGCATGGGTTGGACAGGTCCTTATTTGAGGCCAGATTTTACAACTGAACACTCTTTCTTATCACCAACCCTTACATGTTTCTCAAGTAAGGGATGTTTTTATTCCACAGGTGTGCCAAGCAGGTAATCATAATGTCAACAAAGGTTGTAAACCTGTGACAGTTTTACTGAAGTGCTGACAAGTGAAGCCATAGGGATGTCAGCATTTGCACAGATTCACACATGTGCACATGCATACATAAATACATTCACACATAGAAATATGACATGGTTCCTACAGTTTCTGTGTCCCAAATGTGCCCATTAGGCATTGGTGGGCCAGAGATATGCAGAAGAATTAAACCTGAAACTATGTGGTTGCAAAAGGAGACTTTTAGACAATTTGCCTGTATGTGGGTGCACATATATACATACACACACACACACAAAGATTTTTGTGATAAAATTTCTAATTATATCACCTAATGTCCACTTTTCCTAGAAATATATGCTAGGAAGGGCTTCCAGCTGTAGAAATTCTACCTCAAAAAATTCTGTCCAACCATATATATACAGGATGTAATTGGTAAATTGTCACCATTTACATATTTTTAATTTCACACATGCACAATGTTTTTGATTTTGTTGACTACATTGTATAGTAGGATCAGTTGGGCACTGTGTATGACAAAAACAGCACCATGATGCAATTCAATCTGCCAGAACTTTGGAAACATGCTGTACTGCTTGGCATTCACACCGGAAGCTTCAATACAGACATTTCAGAGTGTTTGGGTGTCAATCTGAGGACAGTGCAAAGGATTCGGAAAGAGGTGGTTGAGTTTAATAGTTTAATGGTGATTACAAAGGTACAGCAGCTCGAAAAACTCATTCTGACGTTCTGATAAGAAAAGAACTCCTGAATTTGTTGGTGAGATCCAGGCCATGATTGATGATGATCCCTCCAAGTCAATCAGGTCCATCACCAGGGATATGGAAGTGTCTGAGTTTCTTATCAGGCAGGTAGTGCGTAAAGACATTCAGTATTCCTCATACAAGATGAGAAAGGGCCAATTTTTATGCCATGCCATCAAGGACAAAAAACACTGCGCTACGAAGCTTTTGAACAAACTAAAGTGTCCCCACCAACCGAACATACTTTGGTTTTTCTCAGATGAGAAAAATTTCTCCCTGGATCAGATGGTGGACAATCAGAACAACCATTGGCTTGCCGTGTCCCCAAAACACACCGAGAGTGATAAAAATCAAACATCCAGTCAACATCATGGTGTTTGGAGTGATCGCTTGTGCCTCCTTTCATCTTCCCATACAGTCTCAGATTCAACACACAGGCCTATATCAAGTGCCCGAAGAAGGTAGTGCTGTTCTGGGTCAAGAGGGTGGCTGCTGGAAGACCTGTATCTGGCAACAGGACTCTGCACAATTTCTGCAACCACATCACCCCTAAC
Organism: Octopus bimaculoides; assembly: GCF_046866305.1. Lineage (NCBI taxonomy): Eukaryota > Metazoa > Mollusca > Cephalopoda > Octopoda > Octopodidae > Octopus > Octopus bimaculoides. Next base: position 4,440,588 of record NC_142928.1, on the reverse strand, counting down.
ATCTGGCCTCCTAACTCCCCAGATTGCAATCCCCCTGATTATTGTATGTGTGGCGCAATTGAGCGAAAGACCAACAAAACTCTTTGTAACACCAAAGATGAACTGAAGGCAAGGATTATGGCAGCATTCACCAACTTAAACAAGGAGACCATCAAAAAGAGTTGCAGGAGATTCTGAAGTTGTCTGGAGACCATGGTTGAAGCCAATGGCAATTTTATTGAATAAATTTACTCTTTAGTATTTCAAGATGTTTTTATGCAATTTTGGTAAATATATCTGTTAAAATGAAATGTCAGTGTTATTTTCATTATTGCGTAATTTAGACAATTTCTTCACCACACCCTGTATATATAATATATATATTCAGATGAATATGGTACCTAAGTTGAGGCACCAGAATTTAGTACGGTATTATCCATACAATTTCAAAATAAGGTGATTAAAATCAATGTAAGCAACAAGGATATCCAGAGGTAATGCAGTACGATCGTTTCAAGCGACTCCATTTAATTGAACAATGCAATCATCACATCAATTTAAAATGCAGAGCAATCCTCAGCTGCATAAAGACATAGAATTTAATTAAATTAAAACAGATGGACACATTAGTATAATTTTACCTAAAATCTCCAAGAAGGTAAGGAGATAGACAGAGAACATGCTGTCTTCATCTGTTTGAATTTAATTAAATTCTATGTCTTTATGCAGCTGAGGATTGCTCTGCATTTAAATTAATGTAATGATTGCATTGTTCAATTAAATGAAGTTGCTTGAAACGATTGTACTGCATTACCTCTGGATATCCTTGTTGTTTATTTCGATATATATAAGTGTACTCACACACAGTTTTTTTCGGTTTCTAGAAAATCTGTAAGCAGGGCATTTGTTGACCTAGGGCTATAGTAGAAGACACTTGCTTGAGGTGCCATGCAATGGGACTGAACCGCAAATCACATGGTTGAGATGCGAACTTATTAACCACACAGCCATACATATCTTAAATAAACTAAGATGAAATGAGTTGAGGGGAAATAACTCAAATAGGTCAATGGCATGAATTTGCATTATTAAGGAGAGATGTACTGAATAACCTGCACAAAATATTCTTAATTGAAATTTTCTCATAGTGGCTATTTTTACCAATTCTCAAGAAAAAAGAAAGATATAAATTAGTCTTAATTATAAAGAAACATTCAAGCGGGGTTGTTGCCAGTGCTGCTGGACTGGCTCCTGAGCAGGTGGCACATAAAAAAACACCATTTTGAGCGTGGTCATTGACAGTACTGCCTAACTGGCCTTCATGCCGGTGGCATGCAAAAAGCACCCACTACACTCTCGGAGTGGTTGGCGTTAGGAAGGGCATCCAGCTGTAGAAACTCCTCCAGATCAGATTGGAGCCTGGTGCAGCCTTCTGGCTCGCCAGTCCTCTGTCAAATCATCCAACCCATGCTAGCATGGAAAGTGGACGTTAAACGATGAACGATATACAAATGACTCTATCCAAAAATTACTTCCACTCTGTGGTTGGTGTTAGGAAGGGCATCCAGCTGTAGAAACCTTGCCAGATCAGATTGGAGCCTGGTGCAGTCTCCTAGCTTGCCAGTCCTCAGTCAACATAGAAAACAGACATTAAACGATAACTGTGATGATGATGTTTCTGTTTATGGCCGTATCACACAAACCACTGTTTCTCCTCCAGTAACTGAAGTTAAGCAATGTCCAACCTAGTTAGTGGGTGACCACTTAACAGGTGACCATTTGGGAAACCTACAGGCTGTTAGCAAATCCTTGGTTTAGGTGGTGTGATTGTGGTTGAGAACCTTTACTGCATGGTTCCTAGTTCAGTCCCAGTGTGTGACACCTTGGGCAAGTGTCCTCTACTATAGTCTTGGGCTGACCAAAACCTTGAGTGGATTTGGTAAATGGAAACTGAAAGAAGCTTTTTGTGTGTGTGTGTGTGTGTGTGTGTGTGTGTGTGTTTATGTCTCCTTGTCTTGACGTCACATAATAGTTGTAAACTCATTCATTTTCAAACTTCCCATGGAAAGATGTCTATACATGGGGGAAATATTATTTTCAAGCAAAATAAGTGAGAGGAAGAGTGTCTGACTGTAGAAAATCTGCCTCAACAAATTCTTTCATCCCTTGTCTGCATCTGAAGATCAAACTTGCTTTCTGCTAGAGGTTGTATTTTTGAGTGATTAATTCCAAAGTTCTTGAAATCACCTGCCCCTTATCTTTGAGAGTCACAAAACGTTGGTTGTTGGATTTTTGTTTTCTTTCTCTGGATATAAAGGAAAATTCAATTAAGAACATTTTACAGGTGGAATTCACCAGTCATGAAGGCATATACCTTGACACTTTAACATTTAACCCTTTGAGCCCATAACACCTGTTTACCGGTGGATGGTTTATTTTTCTCTATACCATAGCACCGTTCTACCGGTGGGGTGCATCAGGAAGCCAGGTATATAGTCAAATAAGGTTCAGGAGGTCAGAGCTGAAAGGGTTAAACCAGCCCTGATATTCTACCTGTTTTATATACAAACTGGCCGGATCTAATGTCTCTCACCTTCCTTGCAATGTCGTTCAAAAATGTGTATTACACCACATCCATTGAAATCTTTGAATTACAAGATAATACATAATCAATTCAAAACACTGTGAATAAATAAGCATTGCCCTTGACAGACCATTCAGCATGCTGAAAGGTTAAGGGTTAAAGTGTTGGGTTCACAACCATAAGTTCAGGGGTTTCGATTTCTGGACTAGGCAGCACATTGTCTTCATGCAAGGCTCATTTCACATTGTTTCTCAACTGAAAATGGGTCCCAGCCAAATGCTGGTGCAGCCCTCAATCCTTCCTGGTGTCACATCCTGGATTTTTGACCTGATCAGGGATGGGAGAGTTCAAAATGGTGTCTGTATCTTCTCACCCCTGCATTGACAAGATCCCCTTCGGTCAGGAATGGCCATGGGATTGCACCTAGAAAGTTCCCCTCCAAAGCACAAGTCTGAGCAAGGTTGTTTTATGGAAGACCAGCAGTCGGCCATGCATACCAGCCTCCTCTCTCCATGCCACTGATGTTATCCAAGGGAAAGGCAAAGGGGCCGATACAACTTAGCTCCAGGGACATCGCAACTCATTTCTACATTTGAGTGGTCTGGAGCAGTGTGGAATAAAGTGTCTTGCTCAAGAACACAACACCAGCCTGGTCTGGGGAATCGAACTCACTACCCCATGATTGTGAGCCTGACACTCTAACCACTGTGGCATGTGCCTTCACATCACTACTACATTAGCAAAAGCATAGTACACGTTACCATTCACTTAGCTATCCTTGCCATCCCCGCCCCATTCTGTCATCACTCCTTAAGTTGTATATCTTATCTGTGTAATTTTATAATCTACCAACTTTCTCTACCTGGTTGTCATACTCTGAAGATATTTCTGTGACCCAATTTTTTTTTTCTTCGTGTTTTTTTTTTCTTCTTTTTTTTACCTTTATCTCATTTGTTAATATTTATTGTAATTTTCCCACTTTTGCAGCTTTATTCGAAATTTGGCATGGGAACCCCACCGAGTGAATTTGGTAGAGGCAGAGATTGGAATGTGGATCTCATCCCTAAATTCCTCATGGCAAATGGTATGAAGACTCTTTTTAATTTCTATTTATACATTTTTAACTATCTACTTCTATTTTGTTTAGACTGTGGCTATGCTGGGGCACCACCTTGAAGGATTTTAGTTGAACAAATTGATTCCAGTACTCCTTTTTTTAAAAGCATTGTACTTTTTCTATCAGTCTCTTTTGCCGAGCTACCAAGTTACGGAGATGTAACTACACCAACACCAGTTGTCAAGCGGTGGTAGGGGACAACCTCAAAGACACACATACACACATATACATATGACGGGCTTCTTTCAGTTTCTATCTACCAAATCCATTCGGTCAACCCAAGGACACTTCCTCAAGGTGCCACAGACTTTTTGTTTTTTTTTACATATTATTAGTATTGCATTTATCAATCATTTTAAACTATTTTTAGGTTAAATTTCACATTTTGGGAAAGTTATTGCCGAGATCGATCTGAGTGGCATAAAACGTGTCATGATGCATCTAAACAATTTTGAGCTGAAGAAACAGAACAATAAAAGAATTCTATCCTGCAATCTACAGACACATCTGTCCAATCCCAGGCAAAACCAAAATCATCAATGTCCTCCTTCATAGCAAAATCCAAACCTGGACTCTAATCACATTCAAGCATCCATCGCAAATAGATGCAGCTTCTTTTGTTTTTAATCCTTTTGTCTCTTCTTTAAATCCTTTCCTTCAAACACTCGTACATTAAAATCGACAGGAGCAACCATCAGTTATATTAAAGTATTTTAAAGTTAAATAAATTTTCTACCCTTTTTAAAATAAAATTAACTATTTGCTTATTTTTGAGTTTTTTTTGTTTTTTTTTTGCATCTAGTTCAGTGCTTCTCAGCCACTACACTCTTGGAGTGGTTGGTGTTAGGAAGGGCATCCAGCTGTAGAAACTTTACCAGATCAGATTGAACCTGGTGCAGCCATCGGGTTTCACCAGTCCTCAGTTAAATCGTCCAACCCATGGAAGGCAGATATTAAACAATGATGATGATGTTGAATATTCATGTTCAATTCCGCTGAAACATGTTAAGAATGGAAATGTTTGCCAATAGTATCACAATAGTACTTTCCATAGTAGGCAGTTGTCACTCTTATTTCAATTTTAAAAATAAGATGGGCATTTATCTAAATTTACAGAATGCAAAACATCATCTTTTTAACCTCCATTTTTCCATGCTTGCACTTGTCAGATGGGGCAGGTTTTCTACAGCTGGATGCCCTTCTTGTCTCCAACCCTCATCTGTTTCCAAGCAAGGTAATGTTTCCCTTTGGCAAAACATGTTCTTCGTGGAAAACTGGAAGCAAACATCATTTGTATGACAGTGATACTCATTTACAGTTATCACATGATGTCAAGAGAAAGCAACACACACACACACACACACACACACACACACACAATGATGGATTTCTTTTAGTTTCTGGCTACTGCATCTGCCCACAAAGCTTTGACCACCCTGGGGCTGTAGTAGAAGACCCTTGCCCAAGGTGCCAAGCAATGAGACTGAACCCAGAACCATGTGGTTGGGAAGCGAACTTCTCAGCTGCACAGCCACAACTGTGCAGAAAATTCGACTATTATACGACAAAGCAATTTTGATTGTAGTTTTATTAATGTTTGCTTTTTTTAAAGGTAGTTTTCCCAATACTTAATTAAATATTCTTTCTAATTTTTCCTTTAGGTCAGTTGGTGAAGATTTTAATAAAAACTGGTGTCACTAGATATTTAGAGTTCAAATCAGTTGAAGGTAGCTTTGTATATAAAGGTGGCAAGGTATATAAAGTGCCAGCCTCAGAAAGGGAAGCTTTAAGTTCAAGTGAGTATTGAGACTTTCTCTTGTTCTCTTGTAATTGTGCTAATCTGTTCAATATTTGCATTTTATAAAAACTTAAGTGGGTTCTACAGCTCTATATTTGAGAGATGAGGAATTATGTACATTATGTACATTTGACGGATACTAGTGAGAATTTACAAAAAAAAACAAGACGAAGACAGGTGTGTAAACAAATAAAAAGATGTATTAGTTTAATGCCCAGGAAGTGAGAAAGTCTTTTACGTTTCGAGCCTATGCTCTTCGACAGAAAGGAACACAGAAATAAGCAGAGAGAGAAAATAGGAAAGGTTTAATGGCTAGCGATCTATCATGGCGGAAGCCATTAGATTTATAAGCTCTAAAATTCACTCCATAATTGCCCATGGGCATATGGCGTAGTGGTTAAGAGTGCAGGCTACTAACCCCAAGATTCCGAGTTCGATTCCAGGCAGTGACCTGAATGATAATAATATCAAAAAAATACCTTAGGAATGAAAACCCAGGTTCGAAATTTCCCCAGGACACCTGATAAACGCTGGAGGATATATCAGCCGAAATGTGTTAACAACAAATAAGGTGAGGACAAATATCTGTCAAATGTAAATAATGTACTTAGGTGGGTTATTGACTAATTCTGATGAGACAATACTGAACTTCAGAGTTCTTTAATTACTTACTTGATATTGTATCTGGGTGCTATCATAGAACAATATCTGAGGAGCAGCAGAACCTTAAAATCACTCAATACAATCCGTAAAGGCAGATCCTTGTTGCATTGTATGGATATGAAAGCAGGACTCAAAGTAGTATTGAAGAGTAGTGAGGATCAGCTGGATTGACCCTTGAACAAATGAGTCAGGTCTCAGAAAGAGAACTCTTGGCAAATATCAGGAAGCAGAAGCTGCAGTATTTTGGGCGTATCATCAGGGCCCAAAACATTGACCCCAACATTGTTGAGGTTGAGTCAATGGGGAAATAAGGTAGAAGAGGCCAAGAAGAAAACACTGGAATGGACTAAAAGACTTGGTCAGTGGCAGGAATCATTTGGAGAGTGATGGTGTATGTGGTCATGGTCTCTGATTCTTAGCAATGAGGATGGGATTCCCCTCCTATCTGACCTATATTTTCTGCTGCTTCCAGTCTTTCCGAGCTGGTCTCTTTGCCGTTATGACGCTGTGTACTTCAGGGTTCTACCACTATGTCACCTTCCGTTTGGCTGGAGCTTTGCACCAGTCATACACTTGGTCTAATGCTTCAAATAGTATTTCTCTACATTTCTGGATGTTATATTAGTGTGTATATCATATATACAAATAAATGTATTTGTTTTTTTGTTTTTTTTTTCCAGCTCTGTTAGGATTGTTTGAAAAACGTCGCTTCCGTAGGTTTTTACAGTTTGTGCAGGATTTTGATGAAGATGATCCCTCAACCTGGTGCAATGTAAACCCTGAATCGACAACATCAGAGGAATTATATAAGAATTATAAATTGGACTGCGGCACTATAGACTTTACTGGACATGCTTTATCTCTCTATTTAAATGATAAGTAAGTAGAAATTTATTTCTTTATTTGTAAAACTAGCACCCTTTGAATTTTTATCATTTTTCTGGATATAACTTTCATCGTGAAGGACCCTTGGGCATTTTTTAATTACTGTATTTGATGGCATAAAAGATTCAAGGGCATATTAGGTGCACCCCAATTTCAACAGTACACATGCAGCAAAAATTGTTTTAGGGAAACTGCATCTGACTTCACCCTCCACCTGGATTCATCATCGTTGTTTAATGTCCACTTTCCATGCTGGCATGGGTTGGACGGTTTGACTGAGGGCTGGCAAGCCAGAAGACTGCACCAGGCTCCACTTCAATCTGGCAGAGTTTCTACAGCTGGATGCCCTTCCTAATGCCAACCACTCTGAGAGTGTAGTGGGTGCTTTTTACATTCCTGAACTAAAAAAATGAAATAGTTGCCAGTGCTGTCTGACTGGCTCCTGTGCCAGTGAAATGTAAGCCTTTGTGCTGGTGGCACATGAAAAAACACCCAC
>NC_142928.1:4308066-4430566 GCF_046866305.1 Octopus bimaculoides | reverse complement strand
TTTTAAACATCCATTGTCACCTTCATCCTCTTTTCCATGCTTGCATGGGTCACAAGGGATTTGTTGAGGCAGGTTTTCTGTGGCTGGATGCCCTTTATGTCACCAACCTTCACCTGTTTCCATACGACGGATATTATCCAGACATGTTTTTCACAAAAGGCTGGGAATGTACAAAATCACTTGTGCGATAGTAACACTTGTTTACAACCACTGCATGATATCAAGACAAGGGTACACACTGGTTGTCTCCAGCAGGGCTGTGGAACAAGCACGCACATGCACACATATGTATATGATAGGCTTCTTTCAGTTTCCATCTACCAAATCCACTCACAAGGCTTCGGTCAGCTATAGTAAACACTTTCCCCTATGTCCCTATAAATTAGCAGCTAGGCAAGAAGAGACCGATGAAGTGCCAGACTTAATACATATTAGGGGCCACGAAGCCAGCAATTTCAGTGGGGGTGGGCTAAGTTGATTACATCAACCCTGGTGCTCAACTCGTACTTATTTTATTGATCCCCAAAAGGATGCAAGACTTTAGCGGAATTTCAACTCAGAATATAAAACCAAAAGAGATGCTGTTGACCATTTTGTTTAGTGTACTAACAATTCTGCCAGCTCACTGCTTCAATAATAATAATAATGATAATAATAACAATAACAAGAGCACTCAGAGCACAAACCTCCCAAGGCAACACCAACGTCCTCTCTACGATTGGCCAGAGATGATTTTTAGAATGAGAATTTCTGAAATAAACTCGACTGCTCTCACAAACGGGAATACTAAAAATGAACCCGACCGCTCTCAAAAATTAAGAAAAAAAAAACGGAAAATAATCCAGAATCCTTGTTCAGTACCTGATCGATTCCAAAGGTAGTCATGGAATGTGAAGGTAGCTGTAGAAAATTTAGTAACAGTTATAAATAGTTTATCCTTATCCAAGTCAAAGTTAACAAATTCACCATTCAAAATAGTTAACAGCCTAAAGGGAGACAATTGAGACACTTAAAAGTTAACGTAAGATCGTAATCATGTAAAGTAAAGTAATCGTCATCATCAGGATTAAAGAGAAATTGTTTCTCTTTTTTTAATGTTTTAGTTGAGACTGTCACATATTTTAGAATTATTGAAACAGAATTTCATGCTGGTACCATATAAAGAGTACTTGTGACGGTGCTACATAAAAAGCACCAGTGCTTGTGCCACATAAAAGGCGTTAGGAAGGGCATCCAGCCATAGAAACCAAAACAGACAAATGGAGCCTGGTGTAGATCTATAGCTTGCCAACTCCTATCAAGTTGTCCAACCCATGCCAGCATGGAAAACGGATGTTAAATGATGATGGTGATGATGACGAATTAAGAGAGGGACGGACTATATGTATCCCTGTTTGTTTATATATTACAATGTTGTCTTGTTTTTCTCTTGTCTAGGTTGTCCGAGCAATCTGCATTCTTGATCATTGTATTCCTGATACAGACAATAGTTTATCATGTCAGATAATCATTCCACAATCCCAGGTGAACAGGCAAAATGGTAAATATCTGTGTTTCACACACCCACACTTTGATTTTTCTTTGTTATTGTTTTGGGGGGGTCATATTATGCCAATTTAATAACACATTCACTGGTTCAGTATCAGTACAGTCTCAGTTCAGTGTAATGATCCTCCCAAGTTTTGTTTCAACTCACATCAAGAATCTTACAAACTAAATACAAAATTCATTGTTGTTGTTGTTGTTGAATCTTTGTTCCCAATGAAAATAATGGAACAAACAAATCTGTATTTTTTTCTTTTCTGTAAGCTATTGAAGCACCATATACGATGTAAATAACAACACAAATTAAAGCCTCAAACACCAGTTTAATAATGTTGCCGTATTAGCTTCTTTATTTCATTTAAAATCAATACAAAAGCTATGTATTTCAATTGAAACAAAACAGTTAAATATACAATAATCCCTCAACTATCGCAATGGTTGAAATTCCATGAAGTAGAAACAGTACTGTATATTTTTTCTTATTATTTTTACAATTTATATATATTTATTTTATTACAAATGCCAAACAACACCACACATTCGCCTCCCGAGTTTCATTTTCCATTCAGTATGTGTGATTCTTTGTTTACTCATCTACAATATACTCTTTTCCTTGTCTCAGTCATTTGACTGCGGCCATGCTGGAGCAGCGCCTTTAGTCGAGCAAATCTACCCCAGGACTTATTCTTTGTAAGCCTAGTACTTATTCTATCAGTTTCTTTTGCCAAACTGCTAAGTTACATGGACATAAACACATCAGCATCAGTTGTCAAGCAATGTTGAGGGGACAAACACGCATATATATATATATATATATATATATATATATACATATATACAACAGGCTTCTTTCAATTTCCGTCTACCAAATCCATTCACAAGGCTTTGGTTGGCCCAAGGCTATAGTAGAAAACACTGGCCCAAGGTGCCACACAGTGGGACTAAACCCAGAACCATGTGGTTGGGAAGCAAGCTACTTACCACACAGCCACTCCTGCGCCTATTTTCTTTTAATATATTTTAATTAATGTGTTATACAGTGTGGTACTGTGCTGTATTTTTATTCATTAATTGTAGGTGTGAAAATGCTTAATTTAATACAGAAATAATTAAAATCTAAAAAAATATAAATACCTATTGGCCACAGAATCCCGTAATATAAATTTACTGGCTTGCTTACCAACCACATGGTTCTGGGTTCAGTCCCACTATGTGGCACCTTGGGCTGACCAAAACCTTGTGAGTGGATTTGGTAGTTGGAAACTGAAAAGAAGCCCATTGTGTCTATATATATATATATATATATATATATATGTCTGCATTTATCCCCCTGCCGTTGCTTGACAACAGATGTTGGTGTGTTCAGGTCCCCGTAACTTAGCGGTTTGGCAAAAGAGACCGATAGAACAAGTACTAGGCTTACAAAGAATGTCCTAGAAGTTAATTTTCTCAACTAAAAGCGGTGCTCCAGCATGGCCGCAGTCAAATGACTGAAACAAGTAAAAGAATATATTAGCCAGGAAAATATTCAGTACAGTGAGTGATTACTGTATCTTTAAATTAAAGAATGGAATAAAATGTATTTTCTTTAACATCATTTTACTGCTTTGTCTTATAGTTTTTTTCTTTTTTTCTTTTCCTTTCCTTAAACAGATATTTATGTTTGTTGTGTCTCTTATGCACATAATGTCGCAGCGAAAAATTTCTATTTGGCCATTGTGAGCACCACTGCAGAGACTGACAATCCTGAAAATGAACTTAGTGCAGGTCTGAACCTCCTCGGCCCCATCAAACAAAAGTGAGTAGCATTTGTTTTCTCCTCTCACGTGTGTGAAAAAGATGGTCTTTAATTCCCACTTTGTCAGATGAAAATTCCTTAAACAGCATCCTCTATAATGAATTTCCTTTTCTTCACCTAGGTTTGTATCAATCAGTGATCTTTTAGAACCAATAGATGATGGTACAGACAGTCGGGTAAGCAAGACATTAATTTACCTTTTTTAATTTTTTGGCCAATGCCGTTGCCGTGTGACTGGCACGTAGAAAGCACCATTCATGCGTCGGGCCTCATGGAAGCAGTGACAGGTGGCCAAGAATTTTGGCAATATACTGTGCTTGTGTAGACTTGTCAAGCCAAGTGAGACCATAGTCATGGCCAATACTGGTGTCAGGTCTTTCGCACCTGTGCCAGTGGTGGCACATAAAAAACACCCGTTTGACTCTCAGAGAGGTTGGCATTAGGAAGGGCATCCAGCCGTAGAAACCTTGCCAAATCAGATTGGAACCTGGTGCAGCTCCCTGGTTTATCAGTTTTCAGTCAAACCATCCAACCCATGCCAGCATGGAAAGTGGATGTTAAATGAAATGATGATGGACAAGCTCCGAATACATCATCATTATCATCATTGTTTAACGTCCGCTTTCCATGCTGGCATGGGTTTGATTGAATATGATTGTGTGTGTTTGTATCGTTCATTTCTAATCTTCCATGGCTCTACGGATTATTGCCTTGTTTAGAAACAGTTGAAGGTTGGTGACAGGAAAAGCACCTGGAGGAATGATGATAATGATATTGAAAGTGTTTCCAATGCCATTAGTATTGTCTTACAGAGTTTATAGAATTTTGAGCATTTGATTGATCTGTATTCTAGCCATGACCATTCCATCAACAGTCATATTCAATATTGCTTTATCCTGTTTATTTAAGCATTTCTTTCTTTAAGATGGCAGGTTAGTACTTGAGGGTCATTTGGCTGCAGTTTCTTGCAGATAGATACATGATCACATTGAAACATTTGCAGAGATAACGTGATGTAGCGTATGTGTTGGTGTATGTATGTGCCCATCGTCATCATCCTTTATGCTGGCACAGGTTAAAAGAGAGAGAGAGAGGGGTACACTGTGAACCAGTCCTGATAGATAAACTCTCAGGACTGATAAATTGTGATATCATGTCACCTAGTGTATTATATTCCTAAAATATCTTCCCCCTTCATCTGCCCACACTGATATTTACATTGACCACACCTTCACCTTTATTCTCTCTCTTCACTTCTACCCTCATCTCTAACCATCTTTCCCTCTTCTTCAATACTTTAATGAACTTACCCACACCCTTTTTCCAATTCTTTGTCCAATAACTCAATGCTGTGACACTAGCATCTTCTTCCCACCCACCCTTATGTAGTGTGGGGTAGCCATGTATCTCCTCTACAGCAAGACACCTGTGCCTGTCCTATTATACTTTAGCCTTTCAACACTTATTATAAAACCACCTCCCCTTGTCTTGCGTGGTTGAGGGGCTGGGTCTTTTTCTTTGTTTCATGAGGTACGGGGTGATCTTATTTGTGCCAATGTCTCAGAAGAAGTGCACCCAGTATACACTGCAAAGTGGTTGGTATTAGGAAGGGCATCCAACCAAGACCACCATGTCAAAGCATACATTGAAGATTAAAGCAGTGCTTTTGCTCACTGGATTCCATCAAATCTACATACATATAGGTGTGTGTTATGTGTATATATGTATGTACATGTATTAATTGTGAAATATGGATGCTTATTGGGTTTTTTTGTTTGTTTTTTCCAGCTCTTTATCTCCAAGAATTATGATGCCACCACTCACTTTGAAACTACATGTAACGATGTTTTGGATATTTTCAAACGAGCCACTGGGGAAGATTTTGACTTTTCGAAAGTCACACATGCTGGAATGGAAGATAATTGCTGAGGCTGTATTTCACATAACTGGATTAATGTTGCTCCTGGCAAGATTCAGATGTTTCCCCTTTTAACACCAACATCTGCTCTGGATGCAAACATTCTCTTCCTGCTTTTCTCTCAGCAGCACACTATTACATCCCAACAGCTTCGAAGCTAGTTTGGATCATTAGGCTTTTGACATGCTTATTCATACTGATAGCTCGACTAGTCATTTCTGTGATGTTCTATTAATAATGTAGTTCACATTTGTCACAGATATCTAATGTCTAGACTACTTTTAGGCTTTGGCTCATTGGCATGAGACAAAAATTGTTCCATTGTTTTTTTTTTTCTTTTTGTTTTTTCTTTCTTTTCCTGATGAGTTCATAAATTTTGCAGAGCAGAGACAATCTTTTTCTCTTAGCTATGAAACAGTTACTACAATAAAATAAAATTCATATTTAGTAATCAATCCTGTATTTTTTAATTTTAATTTCTTGTTACATATTACTTCTTTTTATTAAATTATGGTATTCTTGTCAATGGAAATTATTAAATTTCTACATTATACATATATTTTCCTTTTTTTTTTTTCTGCTTATTTTCTTAGTTTCTTCTCACATAAAATAATATGAATTAGCTTATTTGTATCTTATCATTAATTTGTTACAATAATAACCCTGAAACCAAGAATTAACTGTTCAACTAATATAATAATAACGATGATGATGATGATGATAACAATAACAGCCTAGACTTCTCTGCACACTTGATTTCCCCCCTGTAGTAGTTAATCCGTTAATGTAAAATCTCTTCAAATAAGCCTTCATTAAAATTTTAGCTTTGTCTCAACATTTCTTCTTCAATCTATTCGATGTTTAGGTATTTAATGTGTTATCATCTTTTACCTTTTTTTTCTTTTCAAGTTTTCCATTACATTTTGAGTATTTTTTTTTTTTTTCTTTTGGAAAAAAATATGTAAAACTTTCTTATGCACCATTTTTTCTTTTCAATATTGTCATGTTTTGATTGACCAAAAAACAATTAGGAAAAAAAAATATTTTAAAAAAAAAGGCTTGATTGAAATTTTAAAAAAATACAATGGTATAAGTTCTTAAAATTAATTAAAAAAAAAAAATAAAAGCAATCTAATGATCATTGGCTAGTTCTGTGTTTTTCTGTTTTTTTTTGATTATCGAAGTGCCATCATTGCTCTCAATAATAATAATAATAATAATAATAATAAACTGTCTGTATCCACATCAATCAGATAATGTATGATAATGTCATGTCTTCAGTTTGAACAATAAATGTAGAGCACTTCTCTGTGTCTGTTGGTCTACTGCTCTCTTTCTCTCTCTCTCTTTCTCTCTCTCTCTCTCTCTCTCTCTCTCTCTCTCTTTCTATCTATCTATCTATCTATCTCTCTGTGTGTGTTTTATTGCCCATTTCATGCTTAGATACTAATGCTAACTTCTGGTTTCTCTTCCATAATAAATGATTAAAGATTATTTATCTTTCGATATTTTATTCAATAACTTCTTTCCTTTCCTTCTTTCTTTTCTTTAATTTCCTTTTCAAGTTTGTCTTAACCCTGTTTTTTTTTTCTGTTTTTGATTTTTTTTAAAATTCACATTTAGACAATAAATGTGAATCACTTTTAGTATGCCATCATATATACATATGTATACATACATATGTGTATGTATGTGTGTGTATATATATGTACATATATATGTATATATATGTATGTGTGTATATATATATATATATATATATATATATGTATGTGTATATATATATATATATATATATATATATATGTGTGATATGTATATGTACAGATAGATCTTGGCAATGAAAACAAATTGTTTGAAAGATGACAAATCAACTCCACTACATTGACTTGTGATTTTGTTTATCCTCTTTTAGGAAATTTCACCTCATTCCACCTGAGATGTATAAAAAAAAAACAGAACCAGTTATTATAAACGTAGCCTGGTTATGTTACATATTTGTGTACATTTAATTGTATGTATGCATGAATATAATTATGTGAAAATGCTAATCTTCTCAACATGGGCAAATAAAATTCATGTGGATATAATTGTTTTGTTTTTTTATTAAAAGCGTTTACTTAACCATTTTCTACCAAGAATAGGTTGTCATTGTCCCCACTTCTCCCTCCCTCCCTCCCTCCCTCTCTTCCTCCCCCACCTCTCTCCTATACTATAGGTTTTTGCCTGTTTCTTTATTTTTCAAGTGGAGAGCCTTCCTACTATGAACCAATCGTGAAATTTGCTTGCTATTATTAGCAAGCAGTTACTAAGACTACCAGTTATATTCTGAGTTCATTTATTTCATCACCCTCATCATCCATCTTTCATTTTGGATGGTTTGACAGGAGCTGGCATGGCTGGAGAGCTGCACCAGGCCCCAATTGTCTGTTTTGGCATGGTTTCTATGGCTTGATACTCTTCCTAACACTAACCAATTGACAGTGTACTGGGTGCTTTTTATGTGGCACCGGCACCAGTGGAGCTGACAAAGACCCTGCAGCTGAGAGAGGGAGATGGTTTTTGTGCCACTTGAGAGGTTAAAGTATAATAAAGGGAGAGAAATAGGTGTCTTACTATAGAGGAGATAACTTGGCAAACCCAGGAGAAAAGCAGACAGACAGAGACTGAGAGACAATGTTAAATACTTACTTTTTAGGATAAAAGCATCCAGCCATAGAAACCTTGCCAAATTAGACTGGAGTCTGGTGCAGCCCCTTGTCTTACCAGTCCAGGTCAAACCATCCAACCTATGCCAGCATGGACAATGGATGCTGAACGAAGTGCTTTCCAGTGCAGAAATAAGGCGCCCTCAATTGTACCCTTTTTCGCTGGTTATAATTAACAGGTATTTTTAAAAATACCCCTTTTCACTAGTTATGAACAAATGTTTTCCTATACAAAAATAAGGCATTCTTAATCATTCCCCCTTTTCACTAGGGTCTAAGAAACCCTAGATTCTGAATCCTTTTACTCGCCTTGCTGTAAAGTTCATAAGACATAAGTTATGATTTTGTTTCTTAGATGCAAGTCTTCGTCTTCAATGTATCTCAAAGAAAATTCACCTGTAAATGATACTTTACAATACATGAGTTTAAGTAAGGTGGCCAACTGGCAGAAACATTAACACATCGAGCAAAATGCTTAGTGATATTTCATGTCCATGTTCTGAGTTCAAATTCCGCTAAGGTCGACTTTGCCTTTCATCCTTTCAGGGGTCGATAAATTAAGTACCAGTTGCGTACTGAGGTCGATGAAATCGATTGCTCCCCCTCCCCTCTCCAAAATTTTCAGTCCTTGCGATTAGAGTAAAAAAGAATTATGTTTGGATAGCAAAACAGCCGAGAGCTGCCCATGGAGTTTAAACTCCGCATCTTCTGTTCCCTCAGATTAAATGAGTTAATCTTCATCTTACTAATGAGAACATCTCTTTATATTTATCACACAAATGTAGAAACATTGAGAAATATTTAAATAAGTCTTTATTAATGATGTATCTCGATTAAAGTTCAGCTATGAATAATGAGTTATATCACATTGGATGAAAAAATCCTTTGGATAGAAGGGCAAAAAGCTTCCTAAAGGACTTCTGTAACTCCATCAGATGTGCTACAAATTATAGAAAGTAATTTTTTCTGAATATCATCCATTCAGACTTTTTTGTTGGTACCAGCCCATCTGACACTGCCCTTGGTCCTGTGATAAAAATTTCTTACCTTAAATATATTCTAAATTAAAACCTTTCGCTATAATGTTTCAGACACCAGCTTAATAATTGGTTGTTTTACGAAACGGTTTATTTTCAAAGTTAATTGAAACAAAGGCCGTGTATTTCAACAGACATGGTAAAAAAAAGAGTTAAGGGGAGATAATTTGGATGGAAGATGAGTAATTGGTAGCATTTTCGTCTGAGTTACAAATGATAAATGGTTCAAATTCTTGTTAGCAGCTTTCTGTTGGGTTTTTTTTTTTCTTTTTTTTTTTTTACCATTAAAAGTGTTAATCCAAAGCATTATAAGCTATTATGTATAGTTGAATTAGCATCGAAATATATGATTATCATTTTATCATTCTTTTCCATGCTTGCATGTGAGTAGCTTTTTAGTTGATGGAAACTTGAGAGAAGCCTATAGATCTGGCCACTGAACCTTTGTTTTTTCTTCTCTCACAACCACATTTTCTCATTCATTCTTCTGATAAAGGACAGCCATCTGAAACATCAAAATTCTCTTCCTTCTTTTTAAGGATTACCCTTTAGTGTTCAGACCAGCCGAAAATAATTCCCCTTTATTTGTTTGAACCGGCCATATTTGATTCCTTTAAGAAATTGCTTAACAAATAAATCCCATTATTGAATTCTTGTAGCTTTTAGGTAAAACCTTTCCTGCCTTTATTCAAGTAAAAATACCGTGAAATTTTTGAGCCTTCTTGGTTTTTTCCAACATTTCAAGAGAAGTGTACATTCTTAGCTTTTAACAATATGGCGTTGGCAAGCATCGATTCCGACTCTGATGGTTTTACTCTTGATGATGTACAAAATATAAACAAAAAAAGAACAGTGATTTGTCTTCGGACAAATCCGAGATTGATATTTATGAATCTTCACCAGACAAAGATTTTGATAATGAAAGTAACGAAAATGATAATGAAAACATCACGGCAACATGGTCGAAGGTTACTACATCAACCACAATTCCTGATTTCATAGAAAAGACTGGTTCACAACACAGTCTACCTCCCGATGCTCAACCATTGGATTATTTATTTTCATTTTTACCAAAAAGGTTTTTTTGAAACTGTCGCAGACAAAACAAATACATATGTTCAACGCATGATTTCTATTTGTGGAAGACTCAATCCACTAAAGCAGCCGACTGATGCTGCGGAAATGTGAGCTTTATGTTTGGTATCAAGCAGCTTCCACAACTGTGGAACTACTGGAGTCCTGATATGAGGTATGCTGATCCATATGTCTCCAGCATTATGTCTAACTATAGTTAATTCAGATATTGTTTATGCTAAAAGCCACAAGGTAACTCTGCCACTGAAGAATTAAGACCATTCGAAATTTCAGGTTGACATCGCATTTCGATTATGTGAGGGCTTTTCTTCCAGAAAGCACAGAACTGGGAGAAAAGCAAAATTAACTGAGGTGGGTGTCAACAGAGAAAATATTGACTGCCATAAAGTGGAAAAAATAAATGGAAGGAAAAAAGTTTGCTGCGAAAGGATATCAGGTCGAGACCTCGTATATGTTTTCATTTTGCAAAGTGCCTCTGTGTAAAGGGTGCTTTGGACAGTTTCATGATAGAAATATGACATAACTATATTTTGTGGTTTGATAGTAATACTATCATATATTCCTCTCATTTTATTACAAATAATGTGAAAGTGAGAGATATTAATTTTCAGTATATTACACACCTGTATTCACCTTTGTCTCACCTGTTAATGAGCTTTTTTATTAGATGCATTTTGTTATGTAAATGTATTCATTAAATTGTATAAGAGTGCATAGCCAATCGTATATTGACTAATAAAAGAGTTTTGTACTTTATTTTGAATGAAATATAGAGAAAGAATAAAATCTTGTACTAATTATACCTGTATTTTAATTAATTCAAATTAATTTCCCTCATCTTGAAAAGTGGTAAAATTATTGGTAGTTGACATCTGGGATAGTTTTAGTAACAAATCAAACAGGTAAGATGCATTAAGAATTTCAATTTTAGTGTTAATCCATAATGTTATTGCTTTTACACCTGTTAATTAAATTTTCCTATCCATAAAAGGTAAATTTAATCAGAAAGGTCAGCTAAAATTACATAACTATAAACCACTGGTATATAAGCACCCACTGACAAAATTTCAAATCTGTATGTAAAAAATTAAAGTTACAAGCAAATATTGTGGACACCACTCTTGAATCTGAATAATTCAAAATAATTTGAACAAATAAGCATTACATTTGACAGATTAATCTGAACACTAACGGGTTAAACTAATATAAGTTTGTTAAAAAACCTATCTTTCTGTGTTGTTTTATTCTTTTTGTGTTCATTGCCTTCCTAATAGTGGCACTCTGTCAGTTACGACAACAAGGGTTCCAGTTGATCCGATCAACGGAACAGCCTGCTCGTAGAATTAGCATATATGCACTCTGCAGACACGTGTGCCCTTAACGTAGTTCTCGGGGAGATTCAGCATGACACAGAGTGTGATAAGGCTGGCCCCTTTGAAATACAGGTACAACAGAAACAGGAAGAAAGAGTGAGAGAAAGTTGTGGTGAAAGAGTACAGCAGGGTTCGCCACCATCCCCTGCCAGAGCCTCGTGGAGCTTTAGGTCTTTTTGCTCAATAAACACTCACAATGCCCGGTCTGGGAATTGAAACTGTGAGTCTGTTACCCTGACCACTGGACCATTGCACCTCCACACCTTCCTAATATATACATATATATATATACAAATGTATACTATTTCTAGCATGGAAAATGGACATTAAATGATGAGGCTATATGCATGTATATGTATCATCCTCATTATCCTTCAATGTCTGTTGTCCATGCTGTCATGGGTTGGACGGTTTGACCAGAGCTGGAGGACTGCACCATACTCCACTCTGATTTGGCCTGGTTTCTACAGTTGGATGCCCTTCCTAATGCCAACCACTTTACAGAGTGTACTGGGTGCTTTTACATGGCACCACCACAAGTGCTTTACACCATACATGTATGTATATATACATATATGGCTGTGTGGTAAGAAGCTTGCTTCCCAACCACATGGTTGCGGGTTCAGTCCCACTGCGTGGCACCTTGGGCAAGTGTCTTCTACTATAGCCTCAGGCCGACCAAAACCTTATGAGTGGATTTGGTGGACAGAAACTGAAACAAGCCCATCATGTATATATATATGTATGTGTGTATGTATGTGTATATATTTGCGTGTGTTTGTTCCCCCACCCCTGCCCCTGCCATCACCTGACAACTGATATTGGTGTGTTTACATCCCTGTAACTTAGCAGTTCGGCAAAAGAGTCCAGTAGACTATGTACAAGGCTTACAAAGAATAAGTCCTGGTGTCGATTTGTTCAACTGCATGGCTGCAGTCGAATGACTGAAACAAGTAAAAGAATATATACATATATATATATATATATATATATATATATATATGGACACGTGTCTGTTGCTATCTCCTTGTCTTGCCCCTGCATGGTTGTTGCAAATGGATATCGCCATCGTACAAGGAGTTGTCCTTCATTTGCAATCTTCCATGAAAACATGTGTCTGGGCATGGAGGAAATATCGCCTTGCTTGGCAACATGTGAAGGTTGTTGACAAGGACAAGTGTTTAGCTAT
Source organism: Octopus bimaculoides (assembly GCF_046866305.1). Taxonomy (NCBI): domain Eukaryota; kingdom Metazoa; phylum Mollusca; class Cephalopoda; order Octopoda; family Octopodidae; genus Octopus; species Octopus bimaculoides. The sequence goes on along the minus strand of NC_142928.1, from coordinate 4,417,903 downwards.
AGAAAATCACCTTCAACGAATTCCGTCCGACCCATGCAAGCATGAAAAAGCGGATGTTAAAATGGTGACGTTGATGTTGATGATTATGATGAATCCAATAATAATTAAATTTTTTTTTAATTAATTCAAGGTGGTGAGCTGGCAGAAACGTGAAATGCTTAGTGGTATTTCATCTGTCTTTACGTTCTGAGTTCAAATTCCGCTGAAGTCGACTTTGCCTTTCATCCTTTCAGGGTCAATATATTAAGTACCAGTTACGTACTGGGGTCGATCTAATCGACTGGCTCCCTCCCCTAAATTTTTGGGCCTTGTACATAGAGTAGAAAGGAATACTTTTTTAAGTTTCAATTCTGTCATCTATCAGATTCTCCCACACCCCACTGCAGGCCCCTCCACTCTCCACTCTCCCTCATTTTCCACATACCAACCATACCCATCCTAACATCACTTGCTATTTCTAAACATCTCCCCCCCACACTCTTATGGAACACCCCACTCTGTCCCTCCTGTACTACTCATACAACCCCACATTGTTCCCTGGGGCCAGGCCCTCTCTCTCTCTCACTCCAACTCTCTCCCATCTTCCTCTGTTTCCTTGTCCTACTGAGGTAGCCAAGGTATCTTCTCAATAGTAAAAGGGCTACTTCTGTCCCTCTATCATGCTGTAATCTCTTGCTTCCACCCCTTGTCTTGTGAGCTCACAGGTGCTGATCCCACATAAGAAGCACTCAATACACGGTGAAGTGGTTGGCATTAAGAAAGGCATCCAGCCATAAAAGCCAGGCCAAAACAGACAATTAGAGCCTTACCAGCTTCTGTCAAACTGTCCAACCCATGATAGCATGGAAGATGGATGTTAAACAATGATGGTGAAATTTCTTTTTCTCCTATCATAGAGTTGATATTATTGTATAGACCGAAAAAGCATTCCCTTTTCAATAACTATGGGGAGGCAGAGCAAAGTCTGTGCAGACAGACTTTGCTCTTTTATCTGTTATCTTAGGAATCGGTTTTAAAATCTAGAATATCAGTCTGCCAAATGAATAAAAATGAATGTCAGTGCAGGTATGGCCATGTGGGTAAAGAAGAAGCTTGCTTTGCAACCACGTGGTTTCAGATTGTGCCACACCATGGGCAAATGTCTTCTTCCATAGTCCTGAGTCAACCAATGCTTTCCATGTGGATTTGATAGGTGGAAACTGTGGGGAAGCCCATTATGTATTTATCTATCTATATCTGTATGTATATATGTATTTATGCGTGTTGTTTTACTAGATCCTTCAAGACAGAAACCCCAGCATGGTCTTGGTCCAATAATTGAAACTAATAAAAGAACAAAAAAATGATATATGATAATTGGTATAAACATCATGTTCCAGCGACCTGATGAGCTAGCTTTCTTAATCTGCATCGGTTAATAAATACACAATTGTATTGTACAATGTGTGGCATTACATGTCACACATTGGTGCAGAGATGTAAAATAATATATTATACATTGAAATCATCATTACATGAAGTAGGCAGCAAAACGGCTGTTTATCCTAAATATGTCAAGTGGTTAAATAATATCTTCATGTCTCATCCCTGCTGACTTTTTATGGTTTATATATACATCATGCAATAATTTCAATGACTGGATCTCCAGGATTTCAGCTGCATTACACTATGGTTACTTTGTGGTCTGATAGCCATGTCTGTTGGAGGAGCTTTCTGTGATAACCCCGATTCTATGAATCCATACATTATACTACAAATACATAAGAAGCTTGCTTCCCAACTGCATGCTTCTGGGTTCAATCCCACTGCATGGCACCTTGGGCAAGTGTGTTCCACAATAGCCCTTGGTTGACCAAAGCCTTGTGAGTATATTTGGAGATGGAAACTGAAAGAAGCGCAACATATATATATATATCATCATCATTTAATGTCCGTTTTTCCATGCTGGCATGGGTTGGACGGTTAGACTGAGGTCTTGGAAGCCAGGAGGCTGCACCAGGCTCCAGTCTGATCTGGCAGTGTTTCTACAGCTGGATGCCCTTCCTAACACCAACCACTCCGAGAGTGTACTGGGTGCTTTTTACTTGCCACTGGCACAGGGGCGAGAGGAGGCTGGCAATGACCACATTCAGTTGGTGCTTTTTACATGCCACTGGTACGGAAGCCAGTCAAGTCGGCACTGGCATTAGTCACGTTCGGATGGTGCTTTTTACGTGCCATATATATAATATATATATATATATATATATATATATATATATGATGTACTTCTTTCATATATATATAAAAAGCACCATCTGAGCGTGGTCGATGCTAGTGCTGCCTGAATGGCTCCTGTGCCAGTGGCATGTAAAAAGCACTAACTACACTCTGTAAAGCGGTTGGCGTTAGGAAGGGCATCCAGCTGTAGAAATCTTGCCAAATCAGATTGGAGCCTAGTGCAGCCTTCTGGCTTGCCAGTCCTCAGACCATCCAACCCATGCCAGCATGGAAAGTGGACGTTAAATGATAATGATGATAATTCTGTCCAAATATTGGATTTCCATACACAAAATTGTACATTGTACTTACATGCAAAGAATTGTGTATTTTTCTCTTACACACACACATACATTTATTCTTCCATTGAACTGCAGAAAAAAAAAATTTAAAAAAAAAACAACACAAAAACTCAAATATCGTTGTGGATGTGGGTACAGGAGTGACTGTGTGGTAAGAAGGTTGCTTCCAACCACATGGTTCCAGGTTCAATTCCACTGTGTGGAACCTTGGGCAAGATTCTTCTATTATAGCCTTGGGCCAACCAAAACCTCATGAGTGGATTTGGCAGACGGAAACTGAAAGAAGCCCATTGTGTATTTATGCATGTGTGTATGTCTTTATATATGTGTTTATCCCTGCCACTGCTTGACACCTGGTGTTGGTGTGTTTACGTCCCTGTAACTTAGCAGTTTGGCAAGAGAGACTGATAGAATAAGTGCCAGGCTTAAAAATTTGACCAAAGTTCCTCAAGATGGTGCCCCAGCATGGCCACAGTCTAATGACTAAAATGATAAAAAAAGAAATAAAAATAAACCAAATATATTTCATTCAGAAATATTTTATATTTTCAGAAAATATAAGAAAGCAACATTTTTAAGACATGGCAGAGTTTTTTTTTTTTTTTTTTTTTTTTTTTCCCCCACAAACATTTTTAGTAATATTGTTTTTATTATAAAAATACACAAAATACTGAAGAAATTTAGCATCTCAAAAGTCACAGCAACATTTTGAGTCAAGCAATGATGTTTACAAAAATATCTCAAAATGAAATAGCTTTTGGATTGGTTTAATGGTTGTAGAAACTGGAAAACAATTTTCAAGCAAATAATATAAAAAACAAAAATATTGAGACAGAAAGTTTGGTTAAAAGGACACAATGGCAGTGAGTTGCTGCATTATGAAGTAAAGTGGGAACCATAAGTTAGATATAGTGAGTCAAAATATTTGGATTAACCTTAGTGGTAAGATCAAGGCATTATTGAAATGACTTATGGTCTAGAAAAGGAAGGAGAGACAACCTAGAATCTATGAATACGCTAAGGCCAAATGTGTGACACTGTCATGTAGTCAGTTGAAGGGAGAGATGGAAAGAGAGAAAAGAATGTTAGTGGTGAGAGCTAGGAGAAAGGGATTGCTATGTGTGTGTTTACTGAAGGGAGCACGAGTGGAAAACGATGCAACTGTCAACATACATCATGATACATCAGCTTATTTCAAATAACATGTCTGTACACTGACATGATTTAAAACATTCTAGAAAAGACTATTGTGACAGAAAATAAAACTAAAAGTTTGTTGTTAGAGGTTTTAATAGTCTAACATTTAAAAATCAAATGCTTCAGAAAAAAATACAATTCTATTTTACAATTTCACGTAAACTATGGAATTCCCATCGTTACAGCTAATAGTTAAATTATTTAAAAAGAATAGCCAAGGGCTTATATTTGAAGACTTCATAGAATTAAATATCGTTTAATGTCTGTCTTCCATACTAGCATAAGTTTGACAGGATCTGATGGGTCCAAGGACTACATCAAGCTTCACTGCCTATTTGGGGATGGTTTCTAAGGCTGCATGTTTTACAGGTGGGTGCTTTTTCTCATGTCACTAGCACGAGTGAGGTCATCATGTAGCCTGAAAGACTATGAACCTTGAGAGAGGCAGCTTCATGCGAGGAGAATAGGGGTTAAAGTATGAGAAATGGGGGTCAGAGTAGAACAGGTTTCTTGCTGTAGAAGGGGCCACATGACAGTTCCCAGTTTAGAAGAGAAGACTTTGTTGAAGAGAATTTTATTAAATTCTGAGAAAAATATATTTATTGTGAAAATTCTGAAGGGTTTCAGCCAGTCAAGTATGCAGATGTTTGCACAGCCAGAGGTAAGATTTGCAGATGTGTATGCAAGTGTCCCCTCTTCATATCCCAACTTGGGCTTATACAGACTGGCATCAATGTCATCACAGTTGTTACTGTCAGAACACAAAGAGTTGCAACAGATATTTCCAGGTATCTTTTCTAACCCTTTAACAAATCTGTTAATCCATTGCTCAAGAATGGTACTTTTTAATCCATAAATGACCTTGGCAGGATCTGAACTCAAAGTATAGCAAATTGGAACAAATACTGCAAGGCATTCTATCCAACATTCTAATTACTCTGCTAATTAACACCTTATTGTGAAAGTATAATTATAAATATTAAAATAAAAATATACAAAAATGTAAATTGATCTTTAAACCATTAGTTACCTCATTCATTGAAATATGCTTCCCTTCTTCCAACTAATTTTTAAAATATCATATCTGATGGTATATAAGATGCCTGTTTTCCCCGCCACCAAATTGTTTTTAAAAAAATCACCCAGGGTCCTATATGTGAAGTTAGGCCACCCAGAAGCTTTAATGCATAGAAATATTTTCCCCCTAAATATGTGTTGCTGAAATAGGGGTTAATCTATTATGGCAGTGTCTTTTATGTCATCCACTACGGCAATGAAGAATTGATTAAAATATCTTTGTCGTAATTAATTGGGAAAATAAATTAACATGGAATTTTGATGGAAAGTTTTAATTTACATCACTTTAAACAGGAAGTCGGAATCAAAGAAGGAAGGACAGTCACAGACTGGTTGGTATCAAAAGAGGTAATGAGTTTTAAAGAATATCAGAATAAATATAAAAATATAATCAACAAAAATACACTTGTTTCATGCATGCAAACACAGATTTAACACTTCCTGTAAAAGGTTACTCTTAAATGTCTCAAAAGTCACAGTTCCTAACCATGAAATAGAACATGAAATATCTCGGAACGAATACAATAACTCAATTTATGAAATCAGGTTCCAAAGAAGGATCCACCATTTTGTGTCAACATTAGCAAAATTGTTATCACAGAGAAACCAGTCATAGTTTCTTTGTTTTTGTTGTATTTTGCAGTAACTTTTCCATGGTATTTTTTGTTTTGTTTGTCTTTGATTTTTCCCTATATTTTAGTGGAGCAAGTGTTTCTGTACAGGAAATGCTTCTTTCTGAGACAAACGCAAATCCTGTAACAGACTTTGGCCTTATATATATGCAGGCATTCATTTAAGCCCGTTCTTCAAGAGCAGTACCCTCAGCAGCAGTTTCGGAAGCAGCTTTGGCAGATGCTTTTTCCAACCTTTCCAGTTGTTTTTTCTCATAAATATCATAAAATGTAACAAAGATTGAAAGGAAATTCTTAATCAGGAATATAGACATATTGTGCCCATAGAAATGGATCAAGCGTAAACGAATAACCAAATATGGAACATTGATAATCACTATCATTAAAATGCGGTAAAGGTTCATGAAAGAGTCTCTTAATTTGATTTTACCATAATGCGAGTGACTAACAAGAAATAGAGGAATTAAAGGCATAAATATATTAATCAAAGAGAAACCTAAGATGGTTTTAGTCATTGCAAATGTCAGAAGTACTTTGGACTGTTTAACAAAGAGGATGTCCAAAATGTCAACTGTGTCAAAAATGTCAAAGGTAACACCTGATGTTAATCTGTCAATATATCTCCTATTCTCATTGTTTGGAGTGGTGCTGATCTGACACAGCAAATAAATTAGAAAGAGCGGAGCAGAAAGTGCAAGCGTTAATTTTAGGGTATTTGGACCCCAATAATCCTGTATGCTTAGTTTGGCAGCAAAGTTCTCGAAGCAAAATAAAACTTTTAGAAAAAGTACAATGGAATAAACTCCCCAAGCAATATAAATAAGAGGAAGCTTTCCTGCTTTTGAAATTACTTGGAAGGAATGTGGTTCAAAGTTTTCTCTGTGACTGGAAATGTATGAAAAAACCAACACTGGAAAATAAAAGATAACACATTTAGAAGTAAAGCGAAATCTGTTTTATAAACGATACATTCTAAATGAAGGATTAATAGAAACACTAATACAAGAGATAAAGTAGTTTATTTGTGATGAGACTAATGAATATTGGCTAAAGATAGAACTAGCAACACTGCAATAAAGTCGGTATAAGTTATGGAATCTTTTATCATTGGTTTCAGATTTTTGGCATCACAAGGCCAGCAGTTTTGGGGAAAGGATCAAGACAATTACTTCAACCCCAGGGCTCAATGGGCACTTATTTTCTTGACCACAAAAGGATGAAAGACAAAGCCAACTCCAGCAGAATTTGAACTCAGAATGTAAAGATGAGCAAAATGCCACTAAGCATTTTGCTCACTGTACACAATTCAGCCAACTTGCCACCTCATGGAACCATTTAATGTTGCTTTTGGTCTTCCACGAGAGTAAATTATTTGAAATACAAAAAAGAAAGTTCTGGAGAAACTTTCTGCTGATCTTATGATATATTTATAAGGCATAGTTAAAGTCAATGTTAGCAGACAGTGTTCTTGTTAACCAGGAATGTTAACATACTGAGTTCACTCTGATCACAGAAGTGAATGTTAACAGACTGTGTTCACCGCAACAAAAAAGTATGGAACCTTGCAAGGGACATATTAAATGGAAAATAGCAAGATCTGTCTTAGAATTTTTAAAGTTAATTAACATTTCACATATTCATCATCATCATCATCATCCTTTAACATCCATTGTCCATGCTGGTATGGGTTGGACGGTTTGACCGGAGCTGGCCAGCTGGGGAGCTGCACCAGGCTCCAGTCTGGTTTGGTATGGTTGCTACAGCTGGATGCCCTTCCTAACACCAACCACTTTACAGTGTATCAGGTGCTTTTTGCGGGTAACCATCACCAGTGGCTTTAAATGTGGAACCATTATCAGTGCATTTTACATGGCATCTGCTCTGGTGCTTTTTATGTGGCACCAGCACTGACAGGGTTACCAAGTACCTTGCAAGACAAAAACCCTTTCATCATTATAATTTCAATGTCAACTTTTCCATGCTTACATGGGTCAGACAGCGTTTATCTATAGATGGATGCTCTTCCTGTTGCCTACCTACACCTGTTTCCAATCAAGGTAATATTTACACAAGGCCAGACATGTTTTTGTAGAATATTGGAAAGGAATGACACTCATTTACAACACTCACACAATGTTTAGACAAGGGGACACAAACACCCTCACATATGTACACACACATACATATATATATATATATATATATATATATATATATATATATATATATATATATATATATATATACACACACATATACAATGGGCTTCTTTCAGTTTCCATATTTCTGTTGAGATGCTCTGTGTTTCTTTCAATCAATTTTAAATATAACAAAGAATTTAGTAAAATAACTTAGTTATCATTAAGCTAGTGTTAGGAACATAAATTGTGACCAAAGTTTGGTGGAAGATTTTAATTTAGAACTTACGAAAACAAGATATTTGTACTCAGAACCAGAGCTAGTTTCATTCAGCCAGGTTGATATCGAAAGGGTTAAAGTGCAAATGGCCGAGCGCTCTAAAGACATGTGTACCCTTAATATAGTTCTTAGGAAGATTCAGCATGGCACACAGAATGTGACAAGGCTGACCCTTTGAAATACAGGTGCTACTCATTTTTGCCAGCTGAGTGGACTGGAGTAACATGAAATAAGTGTCTTGCTTAAGGATACAATGCTCTGCCAGGTATTAACTTATGATCACATGATCATAAGTCAAATACCCTACCCACTAAGCTATGTATCATCACACATGGATCCATATATATATTGGGTTGATGCATAATTATTGAGGCTTTTTTTCAACAAGTTTTATTCAACAAAAACAATAACAACATATAACAAAAACATCTTTCAATGATTATTCTGGGACATATTCACCATCTTCTTCAATAACTGCTTCCCATTTGCTTGGCAGACGGTCAGACCATCATTTAAAGATGTTTTGTTAAATATTGTTATTGTTTTTGTTGAATAAAATTTCTTGGAAAAAAGCTGTAATAATTATGCACCAACCCAATATTAGGAATAATTGAAGAGCATTTTTTTTTCAAATTTAAAAATGCCCACAGAAATAAAATGCATTGACAAAATGTTTTATTAGAAAATTACTATGTTTAAGTCTCACAACGAGAGATATTCAGCAACAGTACTTTGGAGTAAAGATTATTTGCCAACATAACATGGCAGTCCTGGTTTACAGCAGGATTCATCCTAAACTAGGACTGCCATGTTATGTTGATAAACAATATTTACTCCAAAATGTTTTATGTTATTTGAAAGAGAATTTTTTGCTCTACAAGACAGTGTGCTTTGATTTTTTAAAATTTTATTGATTTTTGTATATTTTCAGATTATTAAAATGGAATGTCAAGCAGACAAAACTGAGCGTTTTTGACACCATTTGCTTTTTGCATTTAATCAAGGTGTTAAAGATTACTGAAACTGCTCATGAGATTTGTGCTGTGTTATTTCTTTACTACCCACAAGGGGCTACACACAGAGGGGACAAACAAGGACAGACAAACGGATTAAGTCGATTATATCGACCCCAGTGCATAACTGGTACTTATTTAATCAACCCCGAAAGGATGAAAGGCAAAGTTGACCTCGGTGGAATTCGAACTCAGAACGTAGCGGCAGACGAGATACGGTTAGGTATTTCGCCCGGCGTGCTAACGTTTCTGCCAGCTCACCGCCTTATGTGCTGTGTATGGAGAAAGAGCAATGCCTCATAGTACTGTCTGTGCCATTGGTTTCCATGCTTCAAAAATGAGAATTTTGGCCTCAAGGCCAGATCACACACCAGTCAATCAATTGAGTTCAATGAACGTTGCCCATAGAGTGAAGGTGGTTCACCATAGTTTTTTGATCACAATCTATCTACTCCACCAATTCTCTGATCATTTGATGTGGATTTTTGTGAAGAAGTTGATTCAATGGCTCTTCATTGAACTCAATTGGCTGACCAGTGTGTGATCCATCCTTGAGGTCAAAATTCCCATCTTTGAAGCACGAAAACCAACAGCAGGCAGTACTTTGAGGTATTGCTCCTTCTCCATACACAGCACAAATCTCATGACCAACTTTGGCAGACTTAACACCTTGATTAAATGTGAAAAGAAAATGATGTCAAAAATGCTCAGTTTTGTCCACTTGACATTCTATTTTAACGATCTGAAAAAAAAAAAAAGCAAAATTCAAAATATGCTTTCTTGCAGAGCAAAACATTCTTTCAAATAACATAAAACATTTTGCCAATGCGTTGTATTTCTGCATGCATTTTTAAATTTGAGAAAAAAAACGCTCATGAATTATTCTTCAATACACATTTTTTATATGAAGCAGGATTAAAAAGATACGCAGCAATTTCAATGAAAAGAAATATAGTTTATTTAAAGCCACAAGAAGAATACAAACCTGTAATAAATAACACCACTGTAACAACGTCAGCGATAATCCATATCAACCATAGTTTGTTGATGTATGTAGACAAATAAACGTCTAGAAATCCCATTTGAATAATCAGCAAAATGACACACACAATACGCAATGGTATGGTGAAGAGTTTCTCACACAAACCCATCTTTGGAGGAGTGTTGTTGAATTTTCAATCGAGGAAATACAAACTGAAAACAAATGATATTAAGTGTAATTAAGCAATTGAATGAATATATTGTACATTTCTATAGTGAACATGTTTCATGATTGGATAAACACTACAAACTTGTTTAAATATTCAAAAGGAATACAGCAAGACACTAAGCATAAGAGGAAGAAAACCTAGTTTGAAACGGTGCAAGCTCAAGTGGTGATCTTTGTGGCCAACCGATAAGAATACCCAAAGTTTCTGAGTTTGGCATGCCTCCACAACTGTACCCCCACTGACTTGGTTTCCTCATAACCTCCAGAAAAATGAATTTCTTTTAATGAAATTTTCTACATATACCCTTCAGATGGTGTAGATTACTGTTAGATTTGAATTTGTTGTGTAAACTTTTTCTGGAAGTTATGAGGAAACAAAGTCAAGGGTGGGTACAGTTGTGTAGGTAAACTGAATTTCCATTAACAGATATCCATTTTCCTGAAAGTTATGAGGAAAAAAAGTTGGGTCAGATGAAGTTTCAGAAACTCCTTTCCCTGTTAAAAAGTAACCATGTTTTTGAAAATTATGATGGAAAAAATTTGGAGTGGGAAGATCACTTCTATAAGAAAGCCATGTATATATATATATATATATATATATATATATTATACATACACGCACGCAAACCTATCTATCTATGTGTGTGTGTATGGTGATCTTTTGGAGAAAGTATATGGAAAGTGAAAGTATTCAACAATTTACGTAAAAATTCTTAGGCAATCCAGTAGGATTTCAATTTAAAAAATTCAGACTGTACATATTCTAAACTCTGAGTAAGAAAAAATTCAAAAGAAAGTACAACTTTTAGGATTTATTGGGGGGAGGGGGGGCGTAAGAATTAAAAAAAATTTTTTTTTTCATAATCATATGAATTCCCGTGTATAGAACACAAGTTCGCAAAATCTTCTGAACATTCCAAAAAATAAAAAAAGTTATGAGGTCCTTAAACCAGAATTCAACTCAGTTTTTATATATATTACTTACATATGTAGATTTATTATTGCTTTTGTGTGTGTGTGTGTGTGTGTGTGTGTGTGTGTGTGTGTGTGTGTGTGTGTGTGTGTGTGTGTGTGTGTGTGTGGAGGCGCAATGGCCCAGTTTAGGGCAGCGGACTCGCGGTCATAGGATCGCAGTTTTGATTCCCAGACCGGGCGTTGTGAGTGTTTATTGAGCGAAAACACCTAAAGCTCCACCAGGCTCCGGCAGGGGGTGGTGGCGAACCCTGTTGTACTCTCTCACCACAACTTTCTCTCGCTCTTACTTCCTGTTTCTGTTGTGCCTGTAATTCAAAGGGTCAGCCTTGTCACACTGTGTCACGCTGAATATCCCCGAGAACTACATTAAGGGTACATGTGTCTGTGGAGTGCTCAGCCACTTGCACGTTAATTTCACGAGCAAGCTGTTCTGTTGATCAGATCAACTGGAACCCACGACGTCATAAGCGACGGAGTGCCAACAACAACAACACACACACATATATATATATATATGTATATATATATATATATAAGCAATAATAAATCTCTGAATGAGAAGTAAACAGTAGCAGCACCACCATTGTTTCCTGCATAAATGTCAGCTTGGAGATATTCATCAGGATGTAAACATTTACAAGGAAATTTAACTTTCAGTTTCAGTTTTATATAAACTCTCACTTAATGTCACATACATGGCTCTATACACACCCGCATTTTTAATATACAGGCACACATACATGCATCCACTGGTCCATTCATCCATCCATCTCAGTTTCACATGATTGACCAGACTATAGGATATTGTTATACATCACTGGTCACAATGCGCTTTGCATTGTTTTTTAACTTTCAAATGATGCCTCCACCCACCCCCACCGGAGGAGACCCCCTTCGGCTGACCCTTTGAAATACAGGTACAAAAGAAACAGGAAGAAAGAGTGAGAGAAAGTTGTGGTGAATGAGTACAGCAGGGTTCACCACCACCTACTTTCAAAGCATCGTGGAAATTTAGGTGTTTTCACTCAATAAACACTCATAACGCTTGGTCTGGGAATCGAAACCGCGATCCCATAACTGCGAGTCCGCTTCCCTAACCACTGGGCCATTGCGTCTCCACACACAGACACATGCATCGTATAAATTTCTGAAATAAAATTTAAATGTAATTGCAACGTGGAAGGGTGTTTATAAGCCATTAAAAAAAACACGCGAAGAATCTTTAAATTCACTTCAACATTTAAATTTAATTTGTGTCAAAATAATTTCGTCGCTTTGAAACCGCGACTTGTTCATTGACAAAATTTCGTGCTGCATCAGTGAAATTTTCAAAGCGACAAAAATATTTTGGCACAAAACTAAATTTAAATGTTGAAGTGAATCTAACGGTTCTTTGTGTTTTTTTAATGGCTTATAAACACTGAAATTGTTTTTGTTTCAGAACACGATCTCAGATCAAGTCACTTGCTATGCAAGTACATTTCCATATTTTAAAAGTATAGTTCACTAAAAATTTCTCGTTTTAAAAGCAATATTTTTTTTTCTGTCATTACTTTTTCATAAGTTTAAAGACATGAAAATACTTAACGAAATCAATAAAGACCTATAAAAATTCAGTCAAATTGGTAATATAGTCCGAATACGAAATATGTAGTAATATTAATCGCTGCTTCTATATTTAGCAGAAAAGCGGTGAGTTTTTAGCCTGAAATTACCGCGGATTTTTAGTTTCACTTCGCTTATAATTCAGTACCCTTAATGCTCAAAATCATTTCAGGTGTTAAATGACCCCCTTAAGGGATAGCCACATAGACCTGGCAAGAGTCGACATGGACTATTTTGCCAATCCGATGTTTAGAAGTACACAGTGAATATTTTTTTATGTATCAGAGATTGAACATCCACTACAGACATCTCACATTCAAGACTGCACTGAAAAAATAAAATTTAAATTGCCTGAATGGCATAAATTCGTCTATCGAAACTATGTCTTTTATGCCTTAAAAAAAAGGCTTTGGTTGACAAACCTTTGTTGAATAAATATAAAGCAAGGAGCAGAGCATCACCATTTCAAAGGTTACAGTTGTAAATGAGGAAGCTATTATACAATTTACTCACACATCTTTCGTCTCGCACTAGATTTACATCTCGTCATTATGTCACGATTTTCTAAAACCATCGCACCAACAACACTGCTTACATGACTCCACTAACCATTCACTTGTGAGATACACCACAAGATGCAAAGAAATTCACAAATAATTATATTTTTTAGTTACAATTTTCATGTTTCGTGCAAACAAATAATTTTAAGTCCACATCACATACACAATTCTCTGGTAATATCTTACGCACGGTATATAATCCCTCGTAATTCTTTTAATTTTTGCGAATTTGTATTCTACACACAGGAACTCATACGAGTATGCAAAAACAAATTGCTGATTTAAGGGGTATTTAGCTGTTATTTTTAGCACGTCTCACTACCTCCTCATATCGTCCTCGTTTGTCACTGTGACATCGATGTTTTTCAATATCTTTCTCCTTATTGCTAGGATTTAGGCAGGAAAATCGGACTGTCCGTATTTTAAACTGTGATTTTAAAAAATTCGAAAAATTAAAATATAAAATTAAGAACTCAACTTTCGCCTGGCAAACTAACTTTGGTTTGTGGATTCTGTTATAACTAATTAAAGAAACCCCCGATTTGTGGACCAGTTAACCCCTTTTATATCGCACTTTAATTGTTCATTTCTGCTATAATTAATTGTTTATAAATGAATGTTTAGTTAATTAATGTGTAACGGGTCGTGTCGGGGTTCCAGTTTCGAAATAGCTATTTGTAAACTGTCCGATTGACAAATTCCATCTTAATATATATGAAACTTGTAATTAAGCAAAGGATGCTAATTAAGTTTGGTATATTTTTATCATAGTATCTGTCTCCAAACTGTGATCGGCAGACTTTCAGAATATCTGTCACTACTTTATGACGAAGGAATTTCCTGTCCAAAAAATATTATCTTTTACTTTTTTATCGCCGATTTCGTGCCCTTTCCCGGTTAAATTACTAATTAGATCCACCTCATGAGACTGGTGTAAGTTCTAAGCGCGATGGAGAGAGTTTAAGCTGTTCATTTTAAAGCAATTATGTTGTTTTCAGTTTGTAAATGAAATGAGCAAGTATATTTACCTAAGATTAAACTACGTCAGTTGTTCATGTTTATAACAAAAGGACAAGTTACTACGTTTATGGTAGTGGAACAATGAAGTATTTTAACGAATATTAAGGACTACGTACCTCTTTACAATATAAACAATGGTAGTTGAGTGGCGAGGTGTTTTATATAAAACATTCAGTGTATTTGTAACACACGCAGTCAATGGCTGGTATTGGCAGTTTTTGATTAATAGCAAAACTTGTAGGAGGAAATCATGAAAGGCAAATACGAGCTTTGATGGGTGGAGTCGAGAAAGAACTACATTAGAATCGGAGGAAGCAGGGCTTGTTCAGATTTGGTTATAGACTCGAATGTTCTGTGAAGACTTATGTTTTACCCGGAATTGCTAGGTAACAAAAGAATTCGATGTGTAATCGATCATACGGGTTTATACAGACAAGAATTACGAACGTTGTAAGTACACAACACACCATAAAAACAACCATAAAACAGAATTTGTCTTTAAAAAAAAGGGAGGGGGATAAACCTCTAAACAAAATAACAAACTGCACAGAGCCTAAAAACAGACAGGAAGCTGCACACACCCCAAAAACAAAGGAGCAAATTGCACTTATTCTAAATCAAGACAGCAAAGTGCACAGATTAATAAAATAAAGTGTAGAAACATCAAAACTAACAGAAGTCTGAAAAGAACTAAAGAAAATGCTTGAAATATTGGCACTACTTAAATACAGACGTCCCGATGCATCTATGTAACGATATGAAGGGGAGGGTTAGTTTTTCGGGTTAAGGTTAGGGCCAGTTTTAGGGTTGGTTAGGGTTAAGGCCTACACAGCGCACATTTAAAATGCTTTGTATGTAACACCTGTATTTAAGTAGTACCGTTAAGGGACCTCTGTATTTAAATAATAGCAAGATATTTATATTTTGAAATATTATTTCGTTGCATTTTGTACAAAAATATTAAAATGCTTACTTTTTTTTTTAATGAATTTGTGTTGTAAGATTCCTGTTGCGAAACCGTGTGCTGAAACAGATATTGTTGTATTTCGGGATGGTTACTTTTTTTGCCAAATAAACACACGCCCTACATATTCGTTCTTCCCTCGTTTATTACTGTTCTTATTCTAACTCATGTCCATTGTCCAGAAATCTTTCGTCACACATCTGGGCACTGTAATGAACGAGTGAAGAACGAATGAAAAGTGCGTGTGTTTATTTGGCAAAAAAAAAACACCGTCCCGAAATACAACAATATTTTTTGAATATTTGTGATACTCCCGCCCAACTTAGTTCATGTCTATGAAAATATTGGTTTCAAATTTTGGCACAAGGCCAGCAATTTCGGGGGAGAAGCTAAATCGATTACATTGATCCCAGTGCTAAACGGCTACTTATTTTATCAAATCCAAAAAGACGAAAGGCAAAGTCAACCTCGCCCCACCGATCCACCCCAAAAAGAAAGAAAGAAGACGCTACATTGGATCGCAGATTCTATCAAACAACTTATTTGACTGACCGAATCATACACACGCACACGCATGCGCCTTTGATAATCTTTTTGTAAGATAAACTTATCGGTTAAACTTATCAAGTTCATAGATAATCGCACTTTGTTATTTTATGTTCATTATCATTGTTTAGTCAAAGGAAAACAGATTCCTCACATGGTTATTGTCTGAGGCTCCAAAACTGGTAGGAGACAGGTTGGAATTTTTCTGTAACTGGAGAATTGGCCTAAATATTTACTACTTGATCAGTTAAGTGGATTAAGTATATGAACAGATTACAAACATGACTCTCACATGACAAATAACATTGATAGAAAACTTTTGCCTTTCTGAGTAATATCAGGAAACCTGGCAGACATGCAACGGTTTAAATTCTATCAAATTCTTTTGTGCTCATTTCTAAATGGTGAAATCACTCCAAGAGTATAATCGGTGCTTTTATATGACACCAGCATAGATGCCATCTAAAGAGTGCTCCTAAAGTTTTGTCACCCACTACCGAAAAATAAGAATAAGAGCACTCAGAGAGCGCAAATCTCTGCCAAGGCAACACCAATGTCCTCTCAACGATTAGACAGAGATGATTTTTAAAATGTGAATTGCTGAAATCAACTCAACTGCTCTCACAAATGAGAATACTAAAAATGAGCCTGACTGCTCTCAAAAATTAAGTAAAAAAAGCAGGAAGAATAATCCGCTACTGGATTGATCCCAAAATCTAATCAGTTGATGCCAATCATGAGGTCAAACATCCCTGAAAGTTTCATCCAAATCCATCCAGCAGTTCTTGAGATATCTTGTCTATGGACAAACAAACAAACTAACAAACGCAATTGAAAACAATACTTTGCTAATGCTTTCTGAATACAAGGAATAGTTTTATTCATCAAAGCATGCACCCATATTGTCAATACACTTTTGCCATTTCAGCAGCAGCTTGTCCAGCCGAGAACTGTAGAAGCCTGGCAATCTGGAGTCAATAAAATCTTGGAAGACCTGTTTTACAGCATCATCGGAATTAAATTTTTTCCTATCAAAAAGTTATCCAAATTCTGGAAGTAGTAGTAGTAGTCAGTGGAGACAACATCAGATGAGGGAGAACTTTCAACTCCAACTCCAGTAGTTTCACCATTGTCATTTTTGTGATGTGTGGTCTGGCATTGTCTTGCAATAAAATAGGAATGAATCTGTTGACTAATCTAAGCTGTTTTTAGTAAGTTTCTGCATCATTCGGTCCAGTTGGCTGCAGTTGGTCAGGCACCCATGGCTCTATGGGTTTTCCCACAAGTAACCTTTAAAGCGCTCCCCCCCCCCCCTATTGGGGGATTTTTACTTGTTACATTGTTTTTTTATTGTTATCAAATGTTTACATGGATGTCTTTCTTTTTTCCAAAACCCTTTGTCTATCGTCTTGTGATGTCCTTTAATGCTTTGATTTATATTAGCCCTTGTGGACAATAAAAGACTTATCATTATTATTATTATTATTGACTTCTTCAAGTTTCACTTGCAAAGGAAATTGAGAGTGGAGAGGAAAGTGCTGTCCTCGAGTGAGTTTATTGAAAGGTGGATGAAAGTTGCGAAAATGGCAAGAGTGGATGGTACGTCTCTAAGTGTAGACCTGTGAGTTGGAGAGAAGGAATTGGAGAGGGCACTTGCTCCTAGGGTTTCAGGGAAATCTCGGACATTGGGGTTCCTCGATTATCCCCAGAGGTGTTCCTGTGTCAGAAGGGCCACATCTCTATCATCCTCCCTACCATTTTTTTTTTACCTATGTAGCTATGCATATGTCCCTTCTTTTTTGGTGTATACTTTCTTTCCTTCTTTCATTTCATTATTATATGGAAACCCCCACACTTTATGTCTCTTCGGATTGTCCCCCTCATCCTTCGCCCTTGCGGCAAATAAATGAAATCATAATCATCATCATCATCATCATCATCATCATTATTATTATTATTATTATTATTGAGTGAGAGAGCAGTGCATGCCATCAAAGTGACATTGGGGTAAAATATACGAAGCCCAATATACCCATCATGACTCCCCGTCTGATAAGGGTACACCAGGCACATGCATCACAACCATATATGTGCAATATGGTGATCTCATATCAAGATAAACAGTGCATGACCTCGCAGGTGGGGCCCAGTTAGAATTTTCTTCAGGTCGATTAGCCCACACCACTCAAAAGGTCTCCGAAAAATATTTGTTTAAGGATGTTGAGCAAAACACCCATGTTTCCAAAGGTGAATTATTCAAACCCCAAAGAATTCCTCTTAACACATGGCTATGATGCTCCCCCACTACTTCTGCTCATGATCAGAAATGCACATATCGTCAACCACCAAGGGACATGCTCAACTTGTTAGGGTCAAACAACTGACAAGCGAATCTGTGGTATTGAGCAGAATATTTGCTGTAGGCCATCTTTTATACCAAGACAGAACAATGTACATGATAACACTTCCAATCAATTAAGATCAGAAGCCATGGGAGCCACTGCCTGGTACTGCATCCGGGCATTTATTATTATTATTATTATTATTATTATTATTATTATTATTATTATGGCCAGGTTGCAACGCAGGCCACAACAAAGTCCACCCGTCACACTTCTCAGCCCATCATCCATGCCTTGAGGTCTTGGATTCATTCCAAGCCAGTGTCTGCAATCAAGTTGTCGATAAATGATGACTATTTCTTCTTCTTACATCACCATAAAGTGAGTTCCACAAGACTAATTTGGATACTTCCAGTTCAGGGTGGCACATACAGTGACCAGATAGTTGCAACCATCTTTGCCTGATCTTCTCGCTAACTTTTGGCAGGGCAGCTTGTCACAAACTGAAGAAGGTCTGGAATTCCAAATTGTCCAGGCAAACTAAAATTAAGCTGTTTATTGCAACTGTCGAACCAATGCTATTATATGTCTGCTAGCTGTCTGTGTTTATGTGAGAGCCAGCTAGGTCACGTCTATACAGTCTGGCATCATGACAAGAAAGAGGGAGTGCAAGGGCTTAGTGTCTGAACCTTAGCACTGTGTGCGCCCTCTAGTCGCCAGCTAATTTCGGCAGCCACAACAGGGGAGATAACTGCGCCTACAGAAGCATAATAAAAACAAATGAATGGGTTGTCTGATACTGCTACAATTGTGTCATTAAGGGTCTTTATTGTGATGTAAACGCGGTGCAGCCAGGTATGCAAATATGTGCAACATCCATAAAAATATGTTA
Organism: Octopus bimaculoides; assembly: GCF_046866305.1. Lineage (NCBI taxonomy): Eukaryota > Metazoa > Mollusca > Cephalopoda > Octopoda > Octopodidae > Octopus > Octopus bimaculoides. The sequence continues at coordinate 4,398,891 of NC_142928.1, read as the reverse complement.
TGTAACTCTCAACTCATCAGGCTTACCAAATATTCAAGTGAGCAGTGACACGCTTATGAGTCAGCAGTTCATCTACAAGTGAAGTTTTGACCACGTTTGGATTGTGCTTTTTATGTACCACCAGCATTGGGAGCCAGTCAGGTGGCATAAATGTTGTGTTTACGTCCCCGTAACTTAGCGGTTCGGCAAAAGAGACCGATAGTATAAGTACTAGGCTTACAAAAGAATAAGTCCTGGGGTCGATTTGCTCGACTAAAGGAAGAGAGTTAAAGAGAAGATAAGGACAAGTCAGAGTGAGTGAGAGAGAGAGAAAGGGCCAGTGGGGGACATAGGGGATGTTTCATAAGTGTGAGGGGAGATAGTTAGAGATAGCAATTGATGGTGAGAGGAACTGGGGTAGCTGTAGGTGGGTATGGTAGATACAGAAAGGCATGGAGAGTGTGCAGATAGGGGGAAAGTGGAGGGGGTCTGCAGCGGCTGATGGGAACGTTGAGAAAATGGTTTTTCCGTCCTTTAGTTGCACCTGGGTCTCCGGTTTGTTGACATAAACCCTCTCTTTCAGGTATCCCCACAAGAAAACATCTGGGTTAGTCAAGTCATGCTTGTACTTGCAAAGTTAAGGATGTTATTAAAAAGTGAAATCCATCAGTGACTTTTGGGACACCCTGTATGTGTGTGTGTGTGTGTGTGTTTATATATATATCACTAGTGCCAAACTGTATCGGCCCCTTTGCCTTTCCCTTGGATAACATCAGTGGCGTGGAAAGGGGAGGTTGGTATACATGCGTTACTGCTGGTCTTTCATAAAAACCTTGCCCGGACTTGTGCCTCGAAGGGTAACTTTCTAGGTGCAATCCCATGGTCATTCATGACTGAAGGGGTCTTTATCCTTTTATATATATGTATATATATATATATATATATATATATATATATATATATATATATAGGTGAGAAAGTTGGTATGTGAAAGCACGTGGTTGGATGTATAAAAGATAAACAAGAGTGAAAAAACTTACAGAAGGCTTGTGTTACATGGTTAAAGTATATATTTAAATTGTTATGTCAGAAAAATGTTATAAAATTTTGGGTATATAAACATTGTATTTGGAGAAATAACCGGTTTCGTGTTGTCTTTTCAAATTTCTCTACTTGTATCGTAACATGTCTTCGCTCTAGTGTGTAAAATAGAGTTCTAGATAGGGGGAGGTAATCAGGGATTTTTTCCGGTATAAGGGAGATAATCGAAATGTAGGAGGTGATAGGTTTTGATTAATTTACCATGGTTTGGTTTAGAAGGAATAGAATGTTAGGTTTTGTTCTATATTTTTTTTCTCTCAGTGAGGTGAATTTCCTTATTTAAAAGTGTTAGCAATGGTTAAGTTTGGGTTTATATTTTTGAATGAAGAAGGTTTCCTAATTTAATCTAATTTGTGTTGGTGTTCCAATGGCACATTGATAGAATGGAAAGATTATAAATTGTGGTAGCATTTGTTTTGCGCGTTATATATATATATATATAATATCATTTTGGTGGTAATCTCAAAACGTGCATTTCAAAGTTCTTAAACAGTTCTTGGCTAGCATATGCCATCATTGAGAGCAGTGCTGTCAAAGTCACTCACTCACTGTTGCTTTTTTTTTTTTTTTTATCGACGCATCATCCAGTCAGGCTGATTGCTTGGGCCAGCCTGACTACCTCTCTCCATCCCTCCTCATCCTCCATTGATGTTTTTAGGTCTTCAGCTTGACATCCAACATCTTCTGCAAGCTGTTGTATATATACATCTTCCGTAGTCTTCCAGTCGCTGTGGTGCCATGACTTGGTGTCCACAGCAACACATTATTCACAAGTTCTTTACTTCTCCAGCAGTGGCCAGCAAACCTCAATCTTCACTCTTGGATGGCTGACAAGAAACATTCCCTTATAACCGTGTGTATGAACGCTGTGAGGCACGAACTTGAAAGGGACGAAGTAGTTCGCGTGTTTGCTTGGCGATAGCCAAGGAAGAAAAGGATTATTGACCGGAAGCATGTGACCGTGCCGGTGTAAGGGGAAGAGAGAGAGTGGTAGAGGGAGAAACAAAGAGAGGAATATGTGTGTATGTGTGTTTGTGTGTCTGTGTTTGTCCTCCCACCATTGCTCGACAACCGATGCTGGTGTGTTTATGTCCCCGTAACTTAGCAGTTCAGCAAAAAAAGACCGATAGAATAAGTACTAGGCTTACTAAGAATAAGTCCCAGGGTTGATTTTCTCGATTAAAGGCAGTGCTCCAGCATGGCTGCAGTCAAATGACTGAAACAAGTAAAAGAGTACATAAAAATATATTTAATTTATTTGTCGACGATGATACATAGAATCAAGACTGTAGAATCTAGTTGAATAAAGTAATCTATGCAAGAAAGTTCAGAGATAGGAAATATAGAAATGACAGCTAAGTGGTGGTTTTCAGTCATGTGGCGTAGAGAAATAGACGGACATAGCAATGACGTAAATAGCTTTAAGTCGAATCAATTAAGAAGCAAAGAGCTGGGTTAGCAAACTGGTTTTATTAATGGAACGCCAGACATTCTAGAAACTTCCAAGAGAAACGCTAAGCTTCTTGAATAATTAAGAATCATGTCTCCACGGATGCTTAAAAAAACTTAGGAAAGTGTGTGTGTGTGTGGGGGGGGGGGTTACTCTATAAACCTTCTTGCAGGAGAGATCATTCGACCGTTTAGCTACAGACTACTACACCTTCGTCAAGATAATATACCAATTTTCACTAGTTTATTTGTCTTTTCACCTTGTGCTGTATTGAATACATGATGTGGTTTTAGAGTCAGGTTTTCACTGCTATTTCAAGCATGGTGGTACCTTTTAGATACCCTTATATATATATATATATATATATATATATAAAATTATGGCACCTGTGTCCAGCGTCGCCTTTCTGGCACTTGTGCCCGTGGCATGTGTAAGGACTTTCGAGCAAGATCGTTGCCAGTGCCCCTGGACTGGCTCTTGTGCGGGTGGCACATAAAATACACCATTTTGAGCGTGGCTGTTGCCAGTACTGCCTGACTGGCCAACGTACCGGTGGCACGTAAAAGCACCCACTACACTCTCTGAGTGGTTGGCATTAGGAAGGGCATCCAGCTGTAGAAACTCTGCCAAATCAGATTGGAGCCTGGTGCAGCCTTCTGGCTTGCCAGTCCTCAGTCAAATCGTCCAACCCATGCTAGCATGGAAAGCGGACGTTAAATGATGATGATGATCTATTCTTCTTTTGTCCTTTTTAATTTTAATTTTTTTTTTTTTTGTCATCAATAAACTGTCCATCACTTAACTTTCGGCACCCTTTTTAGAGTTGCTTTGTACTATTGCTAAAATGAAGAAAGCATTTTCATTAATTCATCACATTTACAACAGGACAATGACATTCAGACATCTTCTCTCCTTTTTGTCCTCTCCCATTCTTTCCCCATTCAGTTTCATTATTTCATTTATAAAGCAGCATCGCCTTTAAAACATTTGACCCAAATGTATATTGGCATTTTTTGTTTTGGCCTTCTGAAGTACTTAAGCATTCAAAAGTAGCTTGTAATTGAAAGTGAAGTGCTAATTGTATACATGTATGTATGTATGTACATACGTCTGTCTGTCTGTCTGTCTGTCTGTCTGTCTGTCTGTATGTATGTATGTATATATGTATGTATGCATGTGTGCATGTATGTCATTATTCAGTTTATTTCAAGATTTCTTGAAAATAGAGAAAGAATTGGTTTCTAACCTAGATCCAAGGCTCCTTCATTGGAATTTCAACATAAACAACAGGGAATTTTTGTTTGTACATGCAGATTTGTATGTTTTATTTATGTATTCACATGCATCCTTATCATCGTTGTCGTTTAACGTCCACTTTCCATGCTGGCATGGGTTGGACGGTTTGACTGAGGGCTGGCAAGCCAGAAGGCTGCACCAGGCTCCAATCCGATCTGGCAAAGTTTCTACAGCTGGGTGCTCTTCCTAACACCAACCATTCAAGAATGTAGTAGGTGCTTTTTACATGCCACTGGCATGCGGGCCAGTCAGGTGGTACTGGCATCCACCATGCTTGAATGGTGCTTTTTACATGCCACCAGCCGAGATGCCAGTCAGGCGGTACTGTCATTGGCCACGATAACAACTTCACTTGCCTCAACAGGTCTTCGCAAGCAGTTTATTGCTCAATGATTGAAGGGTACTCTTAAATTGGCCAGTTATTCTGCCCTGGCATAGGTCACAGTTATGGTCTCACTTGGCTTTTCCAGGTCTTCTCATGCACAGCATATCTTCAAAGGTCTCGGTCACTTGTCATTGCCTCGGTGGGCCCAAATGTTCAAAGGTTATGCTTCACCACCTCATCCCAGGCCTTGCTGGGTCTACCTCTTCCACAGTTGTCCTTGTCCATATGCAACACATGACCATACCAGCACAGTCATCTCTCTTGCACACCACATCTGATGCTTCTTATGTCCAACTTTTCTCTCAGGATACTTACACTCTGTCGTGTATGCACACTGACATCACACATCCAGCAGAGCATACTGGCTTCATTCCTTACAAGCTTATGCATGTCCTCAGCAGTCAGGGCCCATGTTTCACTGCCATGTAGCATGGCTGTTCGTACACATGGCTCATACAGTCTACCTTTTACTCTGTGGGAGAGGCCCTTTGTTAGCAATAGAGGTAGGAGCTCTCTGAACTTTGCCCAAGCTATTCTCATTCTAGCAGCTACACTCTCAGAGCATCCACCCCTGCTACTGACTTGGTCTCACCTAGGTAATGGAAGCTATCAACTACTTGTAGTTTTTCCCCCTGGTATGTGATGGAAACTGTTTTCTGCACATTTTCGGTGTCTATTGCTCCTGAGCATCTGCCACACGCAAAAACTATCTTCCCAGTTAGCCTTCCTTTGATATTGCTGCACCTCTTATGTGTCCATAGCTTGCACTGGGTACATCTTATAGAGTTTCTAACTACGCCTTTTCTACAGATCAAGCAGGACCATATAGTTGCATATCTAGACATGCTCATATATATTTAAATAATAAACTTCTGGAAAGTTTTACAGATTTTTACAGTTCCACTGATGGATTGGATCTGTAGTCTTTGAATTAGCTTTCTCCTTTCTGGTTTTGAGAAACCTAATTTCTCAAGATTGGTATTTAGGCAGTGTGTTGTGTATGTATGTATGTATGTATGTATGTATGTATGTATGTATGTATGTATGTATGTATGCATGTATGTATGCAATCCCTAAGGACTGGAAGGATGCAATTATTCTCCCTCTATATAAAGGAAAAGGAGCCAGAACAATGTGTGGTAACTACAGAGGTGTTGCTCTACTATCAGCTGCTGGCAAGGTTCTGGCAAATATTCTTCTTACTCGTCTGAACGGGTGTCTCGTAAATGATGTCCTATCTGAATCTCAATGTGGCTTCCGATCTGGTAGAGGGACAATGGATATGATCTTCACAGCAAGACAGATGCAGGAGAAGTGCTATGAGCAGAATATGGATCTTGTCCAGGTATTCATTGATTTAACAAAGGCCTTTGATACTGTAAATAGGGCCTTTCTATGGAAAATACTTGGCAGACTTGGATGTCCAGATCACTTTATATCTATAGTTAAATCCTTTCATGATGGGATGGAGGCTTGGGTCAATGTTGGTGGTGGCATGGCGGACCCATTCCTGTAGAGAATAGTGTCAAGCAGAGTGACATCCTTGCCCCAACTCTCTTTTCTTTGTATTTTGCTGCTGCTTTTACTTATGCTTTTGCTAAGCTTAGCTCTCTGGAAATTTATGTCAGATATCGATCTTCTGGCTGCCTCTTTAATCTTCACCGAATTGCTGCCAATTCAAAGGTTCTCCGGTCTATTATTCGTGACCTCCTTTATGCAGATGACTGTGACTTAGTCACTCATACAGTGGATGATATGCAAATACTCATGAATTGCATTTCTGCTTCTTGCAAGGCATTTGGACTTGGCATTAGCCTGGACAAGACTGTTGTAATGTTCCAACCTGCACCAGGAAATCCATATGTGGAACCAGTTATCTTGGTTGAAGGAACAATTCTGAAAGTGGTAGACAAGTTTATCTACCTGGGCAGCACACCCAGCCATTCTTGCTCCCTGGATGAGGAAATATATTTCAGGTTGCAGAGAGCAACTAATTCCTTCCGGTCTCTTCAGTCTCGTGTCTGGTCCCAGAATGGCATAGCAAGGCAAACAAAAGTTGCTGTGTACCGTGCTTGTGTACTAACGTCGCTCCTCTACTCGTGTGAAACATGGACTCTGTACAAACGTCAGGTAAGGGTCCTTGAACGCTTTCATCAGAGATGTCTCAGGCACATTCTCAATGTCGGCTGGACCTCAAGGATTCCAGACACACAGATCCTAAGGACAGCTGATATCTTGAGTATTGAGGCGATGGTGCACAAGCACCGGTTACGTTAGACTGGACACATTATTAGAATGAAGGATAGCAGAATTCCTAAGCAGAAGCTCTATGGAGAACTTGTGAATGGAAGGAGACTCCGGCAGAAACCAAGGCTGCGCTTTAAGGATGTGTCAAGTCCTCATTAAAGGCCTGTGATATGCAGGACACTGACTGGGAGAATAATGCCTGTCATCGCCACAGATGGAGGCAGCAGGTTAAGGAGGGGATCAACACTTTTGAGAGAGCACGTATACAGCATGAAGAATTTAAGCGAGCTGTGCAAAAGTGTACGGCTCGTATAGTGAATGGGGAAAGCTTAATCTGCAATGTTTGCAGTTGTGTATGCTTATCAAGAGCAGGGTTCATTAGCCACCAAAGGAGCTGTAAATGCAAAATGTAAGTTAGTCCCAGAGCGCAGAATGTTCCTGAAGGTCGGCAATGGTCTTCCTCGGTCACGAGTGGATGGCCATCATGTATGTATGTATGTATGTATGTATGTATGTATGTATGTATGTATGTATGTTTGTATGTATGTATGTATGTGTGTATGTATGTACGAATGTATGTATGTATGCATGTGTGTATGTGTGTGTATGCATGTATGTGTATATGTATGTATGTATGTGCATATGTATGTGCATATGTATGTATGTGTGTGTATGTGTGTGTATGTGTGTGTGAGTGTATATATGTGAATGGATGTGTGTATGTATGCATGTGTGTGTATGCATGTATGTATGCATGTGTATATGTATGTGCATGTGTATGTGCATATGTATGTATGTGCATATATATGAGTGTATATATGTGTGTGTGTATGTATGTCAGGTCCATCTTCAATGCCATTGGTCTCTCTCTCCAGCGCTACAGGTAACATGTAATCCAGTACAACCTGTAACGTGGTTGGATCATCGGTGACTAAACTGACAACCCCATAAGTTTGACTGGTGAGGAGGGTGAGTATTGGACTCCTTGCAGGGTGGAAAATATGACCCGTCAAAAATATGACCTGTCAAAAATATGACCCGTCAAAGGGCAGAGGAACTAATGAGTAGTCAACAGTCATTCAGTAATGTGTGTGTGAGTGTGTGTATTCTTTTATTCTTTTATTTGTTTCAGCCATTTGACTGCAGCCATTCTGGAGCACTGCTTTTAGTCGAGCAAATCGATCCCAAGACTTATTTTTTGTAAGCCTAGTACCTATTCTATCAGCCCCTTTTGCCGAACCGCTAAGTTACGAGGACATAAGCACACCATCACCAATTGTTAAGCGATGTTGCAGGGGACAAACAGACTTACAAAAATATACATACATACATACATACATATATACATGACGGGCTTCTTTCAGTTTCCAGCTACCAAATCCACTCACAAGGCTTTGGTCCTGAAAAAGCTAGACTGCCCTGAAAAATTTGTGAGAATGCTTAGGCAATTTCAGGACAAGATGGAAGTGAGAGTTAATGCTGGAAGTATCTTCTTAGATCCAGTTTCTGTAGAAAATGGTGTAAAACCAGGTGATAGTCCTGCTTTTACATTCTTTGCTCTATATTTTGAAATTGTCTTTCAAATAGCTTTCGAAGATTGTGCTGGAGGGGTCTGCATAAGATATAGGCCAGTGGGAAAACTTTTCAATCACAAAAGACTTTGTACCAAAATGAAGTTCTTCATTCTCTCATCACTGAGTTCTTGTATGCAAATGATTGTGACCTGTTTGCACATTCCCAGGAAGATATGCAACACAGGATGAATGCGATTTCTGCAGCATGTACAGCATTAAGCCTTATAATCAACTTGAAGAAAATCTGTTCTAATGTACCAGCCTGTCCCTTCTAAGCTTTATGTAGAATGTTCTATAACTGTGAATGGTCAAAGGCTGGAAGTTGTTACTAAATCCATTTATTCAGGAAGTACTTTGAGCACTGCAGGTCTTGATGATGAAATTTCATAGAGACTCAGCAAGGCTGGTGGAGCCTTTTGCATGCTTGACAAGTGCCTCTGGTTATGCCATAGCATATCTTTCCAAATTAAAATTAGGGTTTATAACACATGCGTCCTGCCATCTTTGCTATTTGGAAGTGAGACCTGGGTTGTTTATTCTAAGCATTTAAGGCATTTAGAATGTTATCATTGATATTGCCTTAGGAAAATTCTTGGAATAAATTGGAAAATGGCCATCGGTGATGCGGAGGTGGTTGAGAGAAGTTGTAGTAGAAGTGTGGAATCAATGATTCTGCAAAGTCATTTGAGGTGGACGTCTGGTAGGGGTGGACGTCTGGTAGGGGTGGACCTCTGGTAAGAATCAATGGTGGAAGACTTCCCAAGCAACTTCTGTATTGTGAGCTGGAAGATGGTAGGAGACCAGCAGATAAGCTCAAAATGAGGTTCAAGTCCTGCCTTAGAATTGCTCTGACACAGACAGGAATTTCAATTGTTGATTGGGAGAGAGAGGCACAAGACTGAGGTGGATGGAGGACGAGAGTGCACAGTGGTTGCTCGAGGTTTGAAAGCGAGAAAGTGAAGCACAAGAAGATTAGGAGAAGGTTAATTTTTAACCTTTTAATAAAGTTTCAGTTACTAACCTTTATGTATGCATGTATGTGTGTATATGTTTGTGTATGTATGTGTGTGTATGTATGTGTGTGTATGTATGTATGTATGGGTGTACATGTGTATGTACGTGTGTGTGTATGTATGTGTGTGTATGTGTGTGTATGTATGTATGTATGTATGTACGTATGTAGGTATGCGTATAAACTGATGTTGTATGTATAAGCACACCTCACAAACAGTCATAAACTGAACCACACCAACCAACCAGCCAACCAACCAACCAACCAATGACTACATACATCATAATTGTTTCGTCCTCATTGATACTTTTAAAACCACATCTCATTGCGTGATAGACCAGGATGTGTGTGTTCAACAAAAGCCATTATTACCCTGTGCACGTAAGCGAAAGCAGGGTATTGTAATCACTTGTCTTCATCCATTTGTCTGTGTTTGCAAATTTACTGGAATATCGCTGAAAGAATTTCTTTTACCAAATTTGGCAGAAATACTCATTGGGTGACTGACTTGAAATGACGAACATTTGGTTTGATTATCTTTAAGGTAAAAAAAAAAATTTTTAACCGAACTTACAAATTTCCGGATAAGCAAGTGGTCATATTATTTTGTTCATTTTCTTTTTCATATGAATTGGCCCTCATCCGTGTGTGTATAGATCATGATGTACCTATGCAAGTAGACATGTGTGTACAAACATACATACACAGATATGCAACTGTTTGTGTGTGTGTGTGTGTGTGTGTGTGCATGTGTACACTGATGGATTTGAGGGTTTTGTTTATTTACAAATCGATTTCTTAATTTCACTGGAGTATCTATATATATTAAAATGAGTATCTATATATATTAAAATGAGAAGGTGTGTTTGTCTGTGTGTGTGAATCCCTAAAACTCGAGAACTACGTAACCAATTTCATTCAAATTTTACACATGCCTTACTTGGGATTCCAGTTGTGTTTTAGTCAAAAAAAATTTTTAACTTCTCGCAGAGTTCGAGCACACGGCAACATAATATCTCTCCCACTATTTAAGTATTACGTGTCAAAAGTGAAACAAAAACACTCATGTCAAATACTTTCACTTTAAAAATGAAACTATTCCACTAGCTGAAACAATCACATTTCGATACTGTAATGACAGATACTTTCACAGAGAGAGAAAGAGAGAGATAGAAAGAGAGAGACAGAAAGAGAGAGAGAGAGATGTATATGTATACATATACATATATATGTACACCATTTCGATACTGTAATGACAGATACTTTCAGAAAGAGAGAGAAAGAGAGAAAGAGAGAGAGAAAAAGAGAGAGAGAGAAAGAGAGCGAGATGTATATGTATACATATAGATGTATATGTACACCATTTCGACATTGTAATGACAGATACTTTCAAAGAGAGAGAAAGGGAGAGAGAGAGAGAGATCTGTTACAAAAATTAATCAACACCTGATGCATTCTCTTCCCGTCAATCTTCAAACTTACAAGTCTGTTGATACAGTTCCAGATACAAATGAAGTGGTGAACTATCCTCCTGAATTTCTCAATTCGTTGGAGCCTCCAGGACTACCTCCCCACATATTATCATTTAAAGTTGGAATGCCTGTAATGCTGCTCAGCAATCTGGAACCACCAAGACTTTGCAATGGAACACGACTCGTGATAAAGAAAATGATGTCACACGTTATCGAGGCTACCATTCTTTCTGGATGTGCAAAAGGGGATGACGTCTTTATTCCAAGAATTCCTCTTACTCCATCAGGAGCAGACATTCCTTTTACATTCAGAAGACTACAATTCCCCCTTCGTGTGACTTTTGCCATGTCCATAAACAAATATCAGGGTCAAACACTGTCTGTAGCTGGTCTTCTCTTGGAAGAGCCATGCTTCTCACATGGACAACTGTATGTTGGCTGCTCAAGAGTGGGCAGCAAAAAAAAACCTATTTGTATATGCTCCACAAGGGAAAACAAGGAACATTGTTTACAACATCATCATCATCATCATCGTTTAACGTCCGCCTTCCATGCTAGCATGGGTTGGACGATTTGACTGAGGACTGGTGAAACCGGATGGCAACACCAGGCTCCAATCTGATTTGGCAGAGTTTCTACAGCTGGATGCCCTTCCTAAAGCCAACCACTCAGAGAGTGTAGTGGGTGCTTTTACGTGACTTTGCCTTTCCTCCTTTTGGGAGTCGATAAATTAAGTACCAGTGAAACACTGGAGTCAGTGTAATCAACTAGTCCCCTCCCCACAAATTTGAGGCCTTGTGCCTCCAGTAGAAAGGATCACCCACCTCCTCCTCCTCCTCCTCCTCCTCCTCCTCCTCCTCCTCCACTTCCTCCTCTTCCTCTTCCTCCTCCACTTCCTCCTCTTCCTCTTCCTCCTCCTCTTCCTCCTCCTCTTCCTCCTCCTCCCCATCGTCCTCCTCCTTTTCTTCCTCCCCCTCCTTTTCCTCCTCCTCTTCCTCCTCCTTTTCTTCCTCTCCTCCTCTTCCTCCTCCTTTTCTTCCTCCTCCTTTTCTTCCTCCCCTCCTCTTCCTCCTCCATTTCTTCCTCCCCTCCTCTTCCTCCTCCTTTTCTTCCTCCCCTCCTCTTCCTCCTCCTTTTCTTCCTCCCCTCCTCTTCCTCCTCCTTTTCTTCCTCCCCTCCTCCTCCTCCCCTCCTCCTCCTCCTTTTCTCCCCCTCCTCTTCCTCCTCCTTTTCTCCCCCTCCTCTTCCTCCTCCTTTTCTCCCCTCCTCTTCCGCCTCCTTTTCTCCCCCTCCTCTTCCTCCTCCTTTTCTCCCCCTCCTCTTCCTCCTTTTCTTCCTCCTTTTCTCCCCCCTCCCCATCCTCCTGTGGAATTTTTGCCCACTTTTCCCGCAACAATCGAAACAATTCATCTTTAGATTTAGGTTTCTGTCAAGTTTTTCGTATAGCTCTATCTAGTATGCTCAAAAGATTTTCAATCGTGTTCATGTCAGGAGATTGGTTCGGCCAAGGAAGCTTTTTGATCCCATTTTCAGTCAGCCATTGTTGATTCCTTTTCACTGTGTGGCATGGAGCCCCATCTTCCATGAATAAAACCTTATTTTTCGTAATGTTATCATGTGAATACATCGGAAGTAATCCTTGCTTAAGTATTTTGATGTATTTTTCAGAGTTTAATGGTTCCAAAACATTCAATCAGCTCAGAATGACCATTGCTGGTGACAGCTCCCCATACCATTACAGAGATACCACCATGTTTCACAGTTGGTTGGAGTTGTTTCAAATCAAATTCTTGATTGGGAAGCCTCCAGACCCAAACACGTCCACTGTCTGAAAATAATGCAAATCTAGATTCATCTGAGAAAATCACTAGTGAAACAAGCGAACACACTCACAATATTACCATGGACGATAGAAGGGCTAAGGCGTTGGAACAGCCAAATATCCTCATGGGTTTCATTTGTCACCTCAGTAAGGTGAGCTGCCAATGTTAACGAGAACTCTGCTGTTAACAGCCTAGCCCCTCCAAATGTCCCCAATGCCACAGGCTGGAAGAGATGGCTCACTGACAGGTCCTGGTACTTAAGGATTTTATTCCATTCAGCTATGGAAGCAGTGATCCTCCCATTTACTGCAGCATCCAGGATGTGGGATGGAGCAAAGGAGTCACAGACTGTGGTATCCCAGATGAAGCATCTACCTGTTATCCAGGGACAGAAGGTAAGATCATCTGGTCTCTTCCCATCACTTCTGGATAATCCCACTGGCTCCAGAACTGAGGGGATGTTAATCTGAGCCAACACCTACTTAATAATGAAGTTTAGCTCAGTGTGACAAATGAAACAACCAACATTTAGACGGCAAGACAAGCCATGAAGGCCTGTGGAGTTGAGCGGCCTACCACAGCAGCATCTCAATCCTCCACAAATGTTGGTTCCTACTCTGAGTGCAATGGAGATGTGGAGCTCATCCAGACTCAACAGACCACCAATGTTGGCCACAGGCAGGACATCAATCCAGTCCCCTGAGAATATCACACTTGTAGAAAGTAGGCGACACCTTGAAAATTGATCTGATTGATCAAAGAGAGAGAGTTGAAAGTAGCACCTGAGTGTGGATTGTCTCACACTCTCTGCTTTCATCTATCCTTAGCTGTATCGGGAACTGACAAACCCAGCTCTCTCCACTGCTATAGAGCTTCATCCATCTCCCTGTTGGAACTAGTCCATGTTGGAAAGGAGAGGATTCGATCCCAGTACTTATTTTTAAAAATCTGATACTTATTCTATTGGTCACTTTTGTCAAGCAGCTAAGTTATAGGGATGTAACGAAACCAACACCTATTGTTAAGTGGTGACAGGGACAAACATAATCTCTCTCTCTCTCTCTCACACACACACACACACCTGATAGATTTTCCCACAGTTTCCATCAAACAAATTCACTCATAAGGCATTGGTTAATCCCAGGTTATGGTAGAAGATACTTAACCAAGGTGCCACGCAGTGGGACTGAACTCGAAAGCCCGTGGGTGCAAAACAAGCTTCTTAACTAGAAGCGAAATTATTCTTTTCTACTCTAGGTACAAGGCCCGAAATTTTGGGGGAGGGGACCAGTCGATTAGATCGACCCCAGTACATAATTGGCACTTAATTTATCGACTCCGAAAGGATGAAAGACAAAGTCGACCTCGGCGGAATTTGAACTCAGAACGTAAAGACGAAATACCTCTAAGCATTTCGCGCTGCGTGCTAACGTTTCTGCCAGCTCTCTGGCTTCAGAAGCGAAAATATTATAATTCGGAAATAACGGTGAGTAAAAGTTACCTCCCATCAAAACTCCGTTGCCTAGCAACGTAGTTTAAAGAATTATTTAACAGTGAGTCTAAGGCGACTTGTTATGATCCTGAAGGTAAAATATTTTTTTGGTCTTCATAGGAATGTCATATCAAGGTACACGGAACACCTCAATATCCTTAACAAATCTCGTATCGTATCCTAACAACTTGGTAGAACCCAAGTTTAGTGTTCTACATAGACAAACACCTTATGCCCGTCTCGAATCCTCGACACACAAGTTTGTTGTCCAATATTTCACCATTTTGTCCAGTTCACCTGTGCTTGTGTTAGATGGCAGATTACAAAACGGAAGAGGAAATATGGAACAGCAATCGACGAAAGTAATCTATCCTTTAATTATATTTATCCTTTAATTACGTTCTATGAAACAAAGGTAAAATAAGGAAAATAATAATAATAACCATCGGATTCTGTCTCCGTTTTAAGCAGCAGAAGATAGTGGTGGTGGGGAATAATGGGTTGTATATCTTAGAACAAATGCCGCGCCTCGTGGACAAAACTGCAAAGGCGTTGTCGCGGAGAATGGCCATCACCATCGCACGGTACTCATTTTTCAAACGGCCCGCAGCTATCCCGATTTTGCGGAGGAAATTAGCAGTGAAGGGGCCAAGAATGTCTGAGGTCTCGACGGTGACAGGCACAAATTGAAATTTATTCATGAGGTTCCATGTATAGATATTTCGTTATAGCATTTGGTTTACATATTTCTTGATGTGAAAACGTGTGTTGAAACAAATTTAGTTGTATCTCAAGAGCGTCATTATGCCAATAAGGAACACACTTGTTATTTATTAGTCAACGAATTAATTAATCATTTATTTAACCAATTAAATTATCAATTGTTTGATTAATCATTCAGTCCAATCAATCATTCAATCAGCTAGGTTGATCAAAGCCCTGTCGTCGCCAGGGCGTGTCATTGATGAAGTTGAGAGTGGCGACGAAAGGACTTTGATGAATAAAGAAAGCTAATTGATTGATTGACTGAACTATTCATCGAACAGGAACCTTGAGGGACAGTATCAGAAAGTATCCTAAGAAATATCAAAGAAATGGAGGCATTTGAGTCAGGGTTAGACAGGGGCACATAACTGATATGGATCTCAAAGCCTGTGAGAATGGGTGGAGGAGCTGCAACGAGAGAGGGGCAGCTGGTACGTCATTTTGAGACGCAGAGAGCCAAAGAAAAGCCTGTCAATATCTGATAGAGCTCTTTCATCATCGTCATCATCGTTTAACGACCGCTTTCCATGCTGGCATGGGTTGGACGGTTTGACTGAGGACTGGCAAGCCAGAAGGCTGCACCAGCCTCCAATCTGATCTGGCAAGGTTTCTACAGCTGGATGCCTTTCCTAGCGTCAACCACTCTGAGAGTGTAGTGGGTGCTTTTTATGTACCACCTGCATGAGAGCCAGTCAGGCGGCACAGGCATCAACCACACTCGAATGATGCTTTTTACATGCCATTAGCATGGGAACCACTCTGGCAGCACTGGCAGAAAGAAAAATAATAACCATCTTTGAGTTTTAAAAGTAAATCCATCCCCCAAACGATGGGTCCTGAAATCAGCTTTGATTCCCTTCCTCCCCCAAAAGAAAATATGAATTAATGAACCTCATGACTTGTACTTCACTTGATCGATTACCCCTCAACCTCAGCATCCACCAGGGTTTGATCACTCCTGAAAGAAGAACCCCCTCCCTAGACTCATTCTACGACTATCTGTCTCTGGCTAGCCGTGGCCATGTAAGTCCCAGCTAGCAGATGAGATCGTCTTGCCATCTTCTCTTTGTTCAGCCTCTTGATCTTTCTTGTCCATTGCCATGATGTCCATTCATTTATCCGGATTATCCATCTGTTGTCCTTCAGTCGTGGCCACCCCATCTATATTTACTCTCCTTGATGGTTCTTATGATGTTGACTCTTGTGAGTCAACGAGAGTCAATCCACCCCCCACTCCAAGCTATTAAAGACAATGGTGTTATTAATAACCATTCCTACCATTGGTACAAAAGTAAACTTTTCTTTGTGTGGTCTCCTTTGGTTACAGGGGTTGCTTTTGGTCCTTCGTCTTGCAAATTACAAGGCAATTTTAACCAGTGTTGGTGGCACAGAAAAGAAAAACCATCCTGCCCTCTCTGTAAAGTGGTTGGTGTTAGGAAGGGCATCCCCAGCTGAAGCAGACAAATTGGGTTTGGTGCTGTCCTCCAACTGGTCAGGTTCTATTGCACCATCTAACCATGTCAGCGTGGAAGATGGACATTAAATGGTGATGATGATGATGATGATGACAATGATGATGATGATGATGATGAGGGGAATGAGAACATTGCTAATAACATTTCTTTAATTATAGTGACCCAGGCAAAGGATTAATGTCAATAATTGTCAATCATCATGACACCAACGCTACAGGGATTGTGTCACTCATCACTCATGGTACCAATACTACAGAGGTTGTGTCACTCACCATTCATAGTGCCAAGAGAGGTTGTATCACTCACCATTTATCGTGCCAAGAGAGGCTGTGTCACTCATCATTCATAGCACCAACACTAGAGAGGTTGTGTCACTCATTATTCAGCAAAAGCTCATTAGTGGTAGTACAGGGGATGGAGGGGAGTGTGTCTTGTACTTAGTCAATGTAGAGAGCACTCAATGACATAAGATGTATAGACCCAGGAGGGGAATAGGAGAGAGTGAGTAATGACAGCAGATAGGTGGGGGTATATACTTTTTGAATAAGAATATATTTTAATTTCATTTTTGTATTTGCTTTGCAAGATTCTCGATGTGAATTTTTGTGCCAAAACACATCTTGTTGTGTCTGGGGAGGATCATTAAACGACGAAAGGACTTTGACAAACGAACAACCAATTGGTTGTTTAATCAGCACATTAAACAAACGATTGATTAATTAACTGGTTAGATGTTTAACCAATTGACTAACAATAAAGAAGTAATATTGAGCCAATGTGTGTGTGTCTATCATTGTTGGTGTTATGACTGTCTCAAGACACAACAAGATATGTTTTAAGAATCAAAATTTTTCCCTTCTTTTTCTGAAGATTAAGTAATTATCTGGAGAAGAAGAATGGCCGAGGAAGAAGCTGTGCAAGTGATGAAGGAAGCAGAAACCCACTCAGCCATCCCCGTTTTGGTAAATACAGACCAAACAGGACTCTGTCTCATCCTCCTTTGTAAGTTTCAGGGTTTGTCTTTTATTTTTTATTTGTTTTAGTCATTAGACTACGACGATGCTGGAGTAGCCCCTTGAAGAATTTTTTTAGCTGAGTGAATCGACCTTGGGAATTTTGTCTCTTTTTTTAACCCTGGTACTTATTCTGTTGGCCTCTTTTGCCAAACTACTAAGTTATGGGGATGTAAACACACCAACACCAGTTGCCAAGTGGTAGTGGGGGGGGACAAAAGCACACACACGCACATTATTCTTTGACAGTGACTTCAAATTTTGGCCAGCTAAGTCATTGTTGAACTGGCCGAAACTTCGAAGTCACTATCAACAACATTCTTGTTTAAGAACAATAAATTTGTACACGACAAAAGTATAGAAAGACCCATCAGATTAATGTAAAATTGTTTTTATTATAACTGAACATAAAAAATAAACATTAACAATAAATATATATGCAGGGGTTGGACAAAATAATGGAAACACCTAGCATCATGGCATCATAATTTTGAAATATCTATAAAACCGTCAAAAGCTTGTTTATTTTCATGTTTTTTGATTTATTATTAGTGTTGCTTAATATGTTTTGCTAAAATTGCTGTTTCTTTCCAGATATCATCAGAAAAAGGTAATTAAAATTCATTAAAATGACAGATCTATTGAACTTTCAAAGAGGTCAAATTGTTGGTGCTCATATGGCAGGCGATAGCGTAATGAAAACAGCTGAAATGTTTGGTGTACCAAGAAGTACTGTCTCGAAAGTAATGACAGTCTTTGAGAAAGAGGGAAAAACCTCCTTGTCAAAACAAAACTCCAGAAGAAAACCAAAATTTTCAGATAGGGACCATTGAACTCTTATGTGAATTGTTAGAAAAGATCACAAAAGTACAGCTCCCAAAATTACTGCAGAGCTTAATGACCACCCCCGAGAACCCAGTTTCCACAAAAACTGTTCTCCAGGAGCTGCACAAAGCTGGATTTCACAGAAGGGCTACAATCTGAAAACCACTACTTTCAAAAACAAACATTGCAAAGTGTTTAGTAAAAACCTACAGAATTGGTCCCTAGATTAGTGGAAGAATGTTATCTTCTCGAACAAGTCATCCTTTACCTTATTTCCGACCACCGGCCAACTATATGTGGACACAGCCAAAAGAAGCATTTGACCTAGATTGCTTTCTTCCAACTGTTAAACATGGAGGAGGATCTGTGATGATCGGGGTGGGGGTGGGGGTGGGGGGCTATATCTTGGAAATCTGCCGGCCCAATGGTTTCCCTTCATGGCAGAATTAATAGTCAAGACTATTTAAGCATTTTATCTGATCAAATTCATCCTATGGTTGCGGAACTGAGAGGCAAACGCAATCTTTCAGGATGATAATGCACCAATTCACACAGCTAAAGTTGTTACTGAATGGCACGAGGAACATTCTAGTGAAGTTGAACATCTTATCTGGCCACCACAGTCCCCAGATCTCAATATTATTGAACATTTATGGTATATTTTAGAAAAACAAGTAAGGAGTCGATATCCTCCACCATCATCACTACAAGAACTGGAGACTGTTCAGACTTTGTACAAGTCCATACTTCATAGAATTCAAATTATAATTACTGCGAAAGGCAGTCCTACCCCATATTAAAATAAATTTGTTTGAAATTTTAAGGTGTTTCCATTATTTTGTCCAACCCCTGTATATATATATATATATATATATAAAACGATGGGCTTCTTCCATATACCAAATCCATTCACAAGACTTTGATTGACTTGAGGCTATAGTAGACACTTGCCCAAGGTGTCACACAGTGGGACTGAATCAAGAACCATGTGGTTGGGAAGCAAGCATCTTACCACACAATCATGTCTGTACTTATAATTGTTTATATTAGAAAAAAGAAAGCAAAAAAAAAAATAAAATAAACTGATTATGTCTGTATTGAATCGGATGATAGATATTTAATGTTGTTTGCAGGGGTCACACATTTCCCAGTGTAAATTGTTTGAATAAGGAGCCTTCTAAATACAGCCATCAGCACACACAGCACCGGAACTCTACATGGCCTTATGGATATAAAGTTCTTCCATCGCCACAAACAACCAGGTAAGTCCTTTTGCTGCTTGAGGTAAAGGTGCAATGATTGTCATGCTGATGATGCCTACTGAGGCAGAAACATATATTCTCTTGTGCCCCAGACAATAAGCTTGTCTTACTCCTGGCATATCTATCCAAGGACCCACCCTCCGTGTAAATTGTGATTATATCAGAATTTAATATGCAAAAAAAAATATAAAAATAAACTACATCCATACTAACTCAAATCTCATAATCTACAAAATGAAAGTTGGAAGTTTGAAAAAATTCTGATGTGTATGTGTGTGTGTGTGTGTGTGCTCACCATTTCTCTTTTCACATCAAATTCTGATATTTTCTTTTATTTGTTTTGGTCATTTGACTGTGGCCATGCTGGAGCACCGCCTTTAGTTGAGCAAATCGACCCCAGGACTTATTTTTTGTAAGCCTGGTACTTATTCTATTGGGTCCTTTTGCCGAACCGCTAAGTTACGGGGACGTAAACACACCAGCATCGGTTGTCAAGCGATGGTGAGGGTGACAAGCACACACACATACACATATATATATGTATATATATATACGACGGGCTTCTTTCAGTTTCTGTCTATCAAATCCACTCACAAGGCTTTGGTTGGCCTGAGGCTATTATAGTAGAAGACACTTACCCAAGGTGCCACACAGTGGAACTGAACCCGGAACTATGTGATTGGTAAGTAAGCTACTTACCATACAGCTACTCCTGCGCAATTTACAAATGTACCCACTCTGAAATATATTTGTAGAAAATTTCATTTAAAAATACCCATTTTTCTGAAAGTTATGAGGAAACAAAGCCAACTCCTGTGAATTTTATGAAACTCTTCTCCCCAACTCTTCTCATGTTGCTGATGGTGATGGTAGTGTTAATAGTGGCACCAATGCAGATGATGATGAGGAGAAAAGGAGAAGAGGAGGAGGCTGTCAATCTTTCCTTCTGTTTCAAATCTGCATGATTTATAACGATTACTTTTGCCGGAGATCAAAGTTTGCTATTGAACCTCCTGATTGGCAATTTAGTAATATCTTAAATGAAGTTGTAGATGAGATGATAACCCAACTTGTGAAAGACCTGCTCAGGTACCAGACCTATATTTAATATTGTAGAGAAGAAGAAGAAGAAGAAGAAGAAGAAGAACTGACTCATCATAAAACCGATAAAGGAACCTTCCAAAAGAAGAATGAAGTAAGTATGATTAAAGGAAAATTAAAAGAGTTTTTTATGGAGATGTACTTGCATAGCAAGTGACCTGATTTGAGATCCTGTGCTGGAACGAAAACAGTTGCAGCGTGGAAGGTGTTTATAAGCCATTTAAGAAACACAAAAACCGTTAAATTCACTTCAACATTTAAATTTAATTTGCCAAAATATTTTCATCGCTTTGAGACTGTAACCTCATCATCATCATCATCCTCATCGTTTAACGTCCGCTTTCCATGCTAGCATGGGTTGGACTCACTGATAAAATTCCGTTCTGCATCAGAATTTAGTCTGAATGATAATCTCCTTTCTACTAAAGGCCGAGGGCCTGAAATTTGTAAGGAGGGTACTAGTTGATTACATCGACCTCCGTACACAACTGGTACTTATTTCATTGACGACTTCCCCCCACTCCAAAAGGATGAAAGGGCAAAGTCGACCTCGCTGAAATTTGGACTCAGAACGTAGCGACAGATGAAATGCTGCCAAGTATTTCACCCAGCGTGCTAACAATTCTGCCAGCTCACCACCTTAAGTCTGAATAATAATAATAATAATAATAATAATAATAATAGTATGCAATAAGGAAGAAAGAAAAGTCGAGAGATATGACAGGTTAGTTTGGGAGGTTAAGCAGTTGTGGTTGATGAAAAAGGTGGTAGTAATGTCAATAATTGTCAGAGCCCTGGGAACAGTGAGCTAAAATCTTGAGAAGTATGTGGAACAAATATGCAATAAGGGTGGAGCACTTGCAGAAAACAGCACTGCTTGGAACTGCTCGAATTCTCTGGAAGGTGTTCGAAAAATAAGAGGTGTTACTTTAGTTCACTGGTAGCGAACAGCTGACATCACAGTACATCTCCAGAGTTAGAACTTGTGCAAAGGCAATAATAATAATAATAATAATCATTCTTTCTATTATAAACACAAAAAATTTTTGGTTGAGAGAAGAAGTTAATTACATTGAGCCAAGTGCTCAACTCATGCTTGTTTTATCAATCTGGGAAGGAGGAAAATATTGACTCTGGTGGAATTTGAACACAGAATGTTAAGAGCCAGAAGAAATACCTCCAAGCAATTTTTCTGATGTGCTAACAATTCTGCCAGCTTGATGCCTTAAGGATGATGATGATGATGATGACGGCAATGATGATGATGGCAATGATGATGATGATGATGATGATGACGGCAATGATGATGATGATGATGATCCTCCTCCTCCTCCTTTCTAGTATAGACACAAGGCTTGAAATTTTGGGTGAGTGGTGTTTAGTCAATTACATCAACACCAGTGTGCAACTGGTATTTGCTTCATTGACCTCAAAAAAATGAAAGGCAAAGTTGAACTCAGAACATAAAAAGCTGGAACAAATGCCATTAAACATTTAGTCCTGACAATTCTTCTAACTTTCTTAATAGTGACAGTAACGAGCTTAACCTTTTCGTTACCAACCCAGCTGAAACCAGTTCTGGCTCTGAGTACTAATGTCTTGTTTTCATGAGTTTTAAATTAAAATCTTCCACCAAACCTTAGTCACAATTTATGTTCCTAACACTAGCTGAATGATAACTAAGTTATTTGACTAAATTCTTTGTTATATTTAAAAGTAATTGAAAGAAACACAGAACATCTCAACAGAAATATGGTAACAAAAGGGTTAAGATATATAATAGAGAAACAATTCTTAACCCTTTTGATACCAACCTGGCTGAAACCAGTTCTGGCTCTGAGTACAAATATCTTGTTTTCATAAGTTTTGAATTAAAATCTTCCACCAAACCTTAGTCACAATTTATGTCCCTAACACTAGCTTAATGATAACCAAGTTATTTTACTAAATTCTTTGTTATATTTACAATTAATTGAAAGAAACACAGAACATCTCAACAGAAATACAGTAATGAAAGGGTTAATGTCTACAGTGGCCAGGTGCACTACAACCTGTCAGGAGACAGAAAGCAGACATATTACTACATAAAGACAGTAATGGAAGCCAGAAGTACATTACACAATACAAAGAATAACTGGCATCTGTCAGTTGTGATAATGAGGGTTCTATTTAATCTGATCAATGGAATAATTTCTTGTGAAATTAGCATGCAAGTGGCTGAGCACTCCACAGACATGTGTACTCTTAATGTTGTTCTCAGGGAGATGAAGCATCTCGCGTCAGCCCATCTGTATTTCAGATACGACTCGTATATAGATGAGGGCAGCTGCATAAAGAAGTGCCGAGCTCTAATTGTGGAGGGAACCTCTGGAAGGGGTAGACTCAGATGTGGGACAAAGTAGTGAGAAAGGTACATTGGACACTGGGCCCCATTTAGGAAATGACAAGGGACTGGGAGATGTGGCAATTTGCTGTACTTGATAAGACCTGTCAAGCTAAGTAAAATGGCCATTTTCCACATATACTGGCTTCTCCTTTCAGGTGTCGGTGCCACTTTAAAAGCACCCATGCTGGTGCAGCATTAATGCACCCATGCGCCAATGCTGTGTGAATGCACACACAATGCCGGTACTGCATTAACGCACCCATGCTGGAGCTGCATAAACATACCCATACCGGATGGTATGTAAAAAGCACCCAGCACATTCTTGTTAAGTGGTTGGCATTAGGAAAGGCATCCAGCCATAGAAACCATGCTTCAATAGAGAGCTGGAGCCTGGACAGCTCCCCTGCTAGCCAGCTGCATGCCAAACCTTCCAACCCATACCAGCATGGAAAGTGGACGCTAAATGACGATGATGATGATGATGATGAACTCATTTTTGCCAGCTGAGTGGACTGAAGCAACATGAATTAAGTGTCTTGCTCAAGGACACAACTCATTGCTGGGGATTGAACTCATGACCTTACGATTGTGAGCTGAATACCCTAATCACTAAGTGATGCACCCCCATAGCACACAGAATAAAAGTGAACATTAAAAAGAGTGTTAAGAGAAGAAAGGGTGGATAGGCATGGCAGGTGAATTTTGGGAAATAGGGAATTTTTGAAGGATGTCATGTCAGACAAATTAACAACTGATGTGGTTAGTTTATTCCATGATTTTACAGTTCTGAGTGTTTCTGGAATGTTTCTGGAAGTCATGGATGCTGAACAGAGTAACACCAGAAATGTAACTTGATTATTACAAACCTGCTGTTGTTTTTTATTTATTATTTTATTGTTACCTTTCGCATCATTCGAGTCATCAAATCTTGTTCTCCGCGTTTCTCACAAGGGAGGTAAGGTAATATAGTTACTTCCCTTGGAGCTTATAGAAGTTACCTCCCTTATCTATTAGATTTCCGTCCATATAATTAGAAATTATTAACAAGTACGTTTATTGAAAGGCAGGCAGAGAGAGAGAGACAGAGACAGAATGGACATCACATGGAATAGGATGGAAGGGTGAGCAACAAACTAATTGCAGGAAAAGCCAGGCTCCCTAATATGAAAGATCAAAACCGTTGCTGGTTGGATCATGTCCGATGACTGAACGGAATTCGATTGCTAAGACAAATACTTTATTGTTGTCTGGTGGTAAAAGGATATCAAAGTAGACCACAACAACGATTCCTTTCCCCCGACAACACCATCTCGACACTGTTACCAATACTATGCCTTCATAACGGCCACAACTGTTACCACCACCACCACCACCACTGTCCATCACTATCTTTAGCATCACTGACACCTCTGCCACTGCCTACTCTATGTCCATTCTACCATCACCACTACTACCACCAGGATCACCACTACCGCCCACCACTGCCATCGCTGCTGCCACCACCATCACCTCTGCTACTGCTACCTCCACCAGCTGTCCTTTGAATTAGAATTTATCATACAGGCTTCTGTACAGTTTCCATTCATTCAAATTCACTCACAATGTTTGGATCAATCCAGTCTTTAATCTGTTATATTTTACTTGCTTCAATCATTATATTGCGACCATGCTGGAGCACCACCTTGAAGAAGTTTAGTCAAACAAATTGACCCTGTTATTTTTTTTTAAGCTTGGTGCTTATTCTATCTGTCTCTTTTGCTGAACTGCTAAGTTATGTGGATGTAAACAAACCAACACCGGTTATCAAACATTGGTGGGGAGCAAGCACAGCCCCACACACACACACACACACACACATATGATGGGCTTCTTTCAGTTTCCATCTACCAAGGCTCTGGGAATCTTGGGTCTATAGTAGAAGACGTGCCCAGGGTGCCATGCAGTGGTCAGGAAGTAACTTCTTACCACACAGACATGGCTGCACCAAAGGCTATAAAAAAACGATACTTGTCCAATATGCCATACAGTAAGATTGAACTTGTGACCCCATGGTTATGAAGTGAAATTCTTAACCATTCATCTATACTGTGCCTGTACTTAAAACACTACCAACAGGAAGTCCTTGTTTGTGGTTTGTTAATAAATGAACCAGTCCCCATAATTGACAATTTAATGATGTCACAATTTAAACTCTTATGTTAATGGAGGTTTACATATTTTTGTAGGAACAGATTAATAGAATTATCTGCAAAGAGATTTTATATGAAGACATCCTGCATCCAGTCATTTCAGACGTATTATATGAGACTGCTCACTGGACATTCCAGTTCTATGCTCAGAAATTCTACAAGAGAGACTTAGATGAGGTTTGTAAGCTCAGTAACCTTTTACTAAATATGTAAAGTCACATGTGCCATCATTTACCATATTGCTTCTGTCTAATAATTTCTGATTTTCTTCAGCCAGCATTTACTGTTTGTTAGTTAATATTGGTTTCAAATTTTGGCACAAGGCCAGCAATTTCTGGAGGGTGGGGGCCGAAATGTGGATACATGTGGATGGAAAGGGTCGCTGAAGGGATCACAGATGTGTAACAAAAGATTTCCAGACATTGGACATAAGAGAAATTAAGAACAATAATAAACGAGTAAAAAATAACTATGTAATGCATATATTTATTTGAAAACATAGAAAATGACCATTCCAAAATATATGGCAATATATATATATATCATCATCATCATCATCTATATATATATATATATATATATATAGAAAGAGAGAGAGAGAGAGAAAGAGAGAGAGAGAGAGAGAGAGAGAGAGAGAGAGAGAGAGAGAGAGAGAGAGAGAGAGTAGTCTGTTTTATATAAATAAACAAACTGTACATTCACAAAATTATATTTGACAAGTTTGAGAAATGAATGAAAGCATTAATAATAACGAGGAAATAAAAACTTTATTTCCAAAATCCTGATGACTTTTTTCTCAATATATATATATATATATATATATATATATATATATATGTATATATATGTATATATATATATATATATCATCATCATCATCATCTTCATCATTTAGTATCTATTTTTCATGCTGGCATGGATTGGAGGTTTGACTGGAACTGGTAAGCTGGAGAGCTATATATATATATCTCAGGTAGATGGCCCTGCTCAATCTGTAGAAAAGGTATAGGTAGAAACTCCATAAGATGTACCCAATGTAAGCTTTGGACACACAAAAGGTGCAGCAACATCAAAGGAAGGTTAACAGAGAAACTATTCTTTGTATATGGAAGGTGCACAGGCATAATAAATGCTGAACATGTGTGGAAAATTGACTCCATCAATTGCCAGAGGGGGCATGCTAGACTAGAGGTAGTAGATAGCTTCTGGTATCCAGGTGACCAGGTTAGTAGTGGAGGTGGATGTTCTGAGAGCATAGCTGTAAGAATAAGATTAGGTTGGGCAAAGTTCAGAGAGCTCCTACCCCTGCTAGCAACAAAGGGCCTCTCTCAGAGTGACAGGCAGATTGTTTGATGCCTGTGTGTGAACAGCTATGCTACATGGCAGTGAAACATGGGCTGAGAACATGCGTAGGCTTGAGAGAAATGAAGCCAGTATGCTTCGCTGGATGTGCAATATCAGTGTGCATGTTTGACTGAGTGTAAGCATCTTGAGAGTAAAGTTAGGCATAAGAGGAACCAGATGTGATGTGCAAGAGAGGTGACTGCACTGGTATGGCCATGTGATACATACAGACAAGGACAGCTGTGTAAAGAAGTGCTGATCTGTGGAGGGAATCTGTGGTAGAGGTAGACCCAGGAAGACTTGGGACCAGGTGATGAAGCATGATCTTTGAACTTTGAACCTCACAGGCAATGAGTAGCGATCGAGAACTTTGGCAAAGTGCTCTGCTTAAGAGGACTCATCAAACCAAGAGCACCCATGCTGGTGGCACATAAGAAAATCAACCTTGAATGTTGAGCCTCATGGGAGCAAAGTAGCTGAATTCTTTTTGAGCGTTAGGTTTCATGGATGCAAGTAGCTGAGTTCCTTTTGAGCATTGGGCCTCATGGAGGCAAGGTGGCTGAGTTCCTTTGAGTGTTGGGCCTCATGGAGGCAAATGGCTGAGTTCCTTCAAGTGTTGGGACTTACGGAGGTAATGACTCAGACCTTTGGCATTATGTTGTGTTCAAGAAGAAGACCCATCAAGCTGAGCAAAATCGCAGTCATGGCAGATACTGGTGTCATGCAAATGGCACCTGTGCCAGCAGCACATAAAAGCACCCATTATACTCTCAGAGTGGTTAGTGTTAGGAAGGGCATCAAGACACAGAAAACCATGCCAAATCAGGTTGGAGTCTGGTGCAGCCTTCCAGCTTACCAGCCCTGGTCAAACCGTCCAACCCATGCCAGCATGGACAACGAACGTTAAATGATGAAGATGATGATGATGATATATATGTGTGATATATATACATATATAGTTGGAATTTACAGAAAAACAAAAGACAAAGACAGGTGTATAAACGCTCGGGAGGTGAGAAAGTCTTTTACATTTCAAGCCTACGCTCTTCAACAGAAAAGAATAAGAGAAAAAATAAACAGAGAGAGAATAAAAAAAGCTTTAGGGACTAGCGGTCAATGTATATATGTGTGTGTATACTTGATCTGATCGATAAGTATCCGGACTGTTGCCATAGTAATGAAGCTAAAGCACGCAGAGTAAAGCTGCTTGGCACAGTTTGACTTTAAACTCTGCTCTGCAGGCACACTAAGTTTTAACATTCTAACTCACTTCTGCTGCTTACAGCAGTGCTTGGAAGGAAGGTGTGTAGTGTGTGATCGTCACATTGACCATGACAGAGAGAAATGAGCAGAAAATCTGCATCAGATTTTACCAAAAGCTTGGCAATGCCTGCTCAGAGGCCTACGCAAAGCTTTTGAAAAGTTTTCATCGTTCTCGACACAATCAAGGAGATCTTGTGAAACTGAAACCCAAGTGTCTTTTTGGTCAGCTGAAAGCAGGTTTGGCACAAACTTGGCAGACATGTGTCTCATACCCAAATCTTCAGTGATAATGGACTGAACTGAACCGTAGCTAATCTGCACATCCTCTGATAACTCATGGATTTCCCCTCACAGCTGCATGCACACCTGCGGCGTTTTTCTTAGTTCTGCTGGTTGCAGGACATTTTTTCGACCTCTTGGAAACATCTGAACCACCCATACACTTGTGTGCGGTTCATACACTCCTCTCCATACATTTTCTGCAACTTTGCGTAGGGCTTTGAACAGCTATCGCCATGACAACTTTCTCTATCATGGTCAATGTGACAATCACACACTACACACCTTCCTTCCAAGCACTGCTGTAAACAGCAGAAATCAGCTGGAATGTTAAAATTTAGTGCACAAACACAGCAGAATTCAAGGTCAATCTGTGCCGTGCGACTTCACTCTGTGTGCCTTAGCTTCATTACTATGGCAACAGTCCGAAAACTTATTGATCAAACCTAGTATATATATATATATATATATATATATATATATATATATATATATATATATCATTATCGTCGGCGTCGGCGTTTAGTGTCTGCTTTCCATGCTGGCATGGGTTGGACAGTTTGACTGAGGGCTGGCAAGCCAGAAGACTGCACCAGGTTCCAATCTGATCTGACAAAGTTTCTACAGCTGGATGCCCTTTCTAATGCCAACCACTCAGAGAATGTAGTGGGTGATTTTTTTTGTGCTACTGCCACAGGAGCCAGTCTGGTGGCACTGGCAACGACCATGCTTGAATGATGCTTTTTACGTGTCAACGGCACAGGACCAGTCAGGCGGCACTGGCATCGACCATGCTTGAATGGTGCTTTTTGTGTCCCACCAGCACAGGTGCCAATCAGGCAGTACTATCATTGACCATGACAACGACTTCACTTGCCTCAACAGGTCTTCGCAAGCGCAGTTTATTGCCCAATGATTGAAGGGTACCCTTAAATGGGCTGGTTATGCTGCACTGGTATAGGTCACGGTTATGGCCTCACTTGGTTTGCCGGGTCTTCTCAAGCACAGCACATCTCCAAAGGTCTCGGTCACTTGTCATCGCCTCTGTGAGGGTTAACATTTGAACACCATCCCATTTCCATTGCACACACACACACACACACATTAACATGACTCCCTTTTACATGCACACACACACACACACACACAAAGTTGAAACGCTGTTTGATTTTTTTTTCAATGTAGAACTTCCATCATCCCACTGCCAAGTTTGCCATCACCCCCTTCCTTCTTTATTCATCTATCACCCCTTCCTTCTTTATTCATCTATCACCCCTTCCTTCTTTATTCATCTATCACCCCTTCCTTCTTTATTCATCTATCACCCCTTCCTTCCTTATTCACCTTTCATCCCTTCCTTTCTCATTCGTATGTTGTGACGGAAAAATGCACAAGAGTATTATTATAGTTGATGGTTGATAATCTAGAACAGTGTCTGGGGCTGAGTGAAACAATAGAAGTTGTAGTTATTTTGTCATGAATGCGTAACATATTGGACTGGTTAAGATGTGTGTGTGTGGAGCAGTGTGACCTTTTCAGTGATAATCCAACTATGATAATGGAACTGATATCTAGTTCTAGACAGACAGACAAGTAATTTAAAATGTTTGTCTAAAAACTTCAGACTGTTTTTATACATGAATACACATCTTAAACTAACAGTTCTCAGTTGCAATTATAAAGATATTTAAGTGTTCAAATATTTATTTCATAATCAAACAGTATTGTTCTTAAGCTAAGGAGAAAACAAGTTCGATCAGAATATTAATTGGTTTATGTTATGTCATAATGGAACCTTACAAATAATAATAATAGATGCAGTACCAAGTAGTGACTCTCATGTCTTCTGATCTTAATTGATTGGAAGTGTTGTCATGTACATTGTTTTGTCTTGGTATAAAAGATGGGCTACAGCAAATATTCTGCCCAATACCACAGATTTGCTTGTCAATTGTTTGACCTTAACCAGTTGAGCATGTCCCTTGGTGGCTGTGTATCTCTGATCACAAGTAGAAGTAGTTGGGGAGCATCATAGTCATGTGTTGAGAGGAATACTTTGGGGTTTGGATAATTCATCTCTGGAAACAGGTATTTTGCTCAACATTCTTAAACAACCAGGGTTATGGTTAGGGTTAGAGTTAAAGACATTTTGAGCGGTATGAGCTACTTGACCTGAAAAAAATTCTCACTGGGTTCCACCTGCAAGGTCATGTGTTGTTTATCTTGATATGAGATCACTGTCTCATGCACAAATGGTTGTGATGCATGTGCCTGGTGTACCCTTATCTGATGGATTGTCATGATGGGTATATTGGGCTTCGTATATTTTACCCCAGTGTCACTTTGATGGCATGCACTGCTCTCTCACTCAATTGTAATAATAATAATAATAATAATAATAATAATAATCATAATAATAATAATAATAATAACCTTGGCAGAATTTGAACTCAGAATGTAAAGACGGATGAAATGCCGCTAAGCATTTTGTCCATCATGCTAACAATTCTAATGGTTCGCCACCTTCATAATGATAATAATAATGTAGAATATTGTGTAGAATTATCAATCCCTGGTGTAACCCTTTTGTTACCATATTTCTGTTACCTTATAACACTGCTTTTGTTTCAATGAAGAATTTACCAAGATAACTTTGTCGTTTTTAAACTGGTGTTTGGAACATAAATTAACAAAAGAATTTGATGGAAAGTTTGACTGTAAAATGAGAAGTTTGTGTCATAGACATTGAGTAGTCTTGGGGTGGGTTCATATTGAAAGGGTTAACCATTTACTGTGGAAATCAGATATAATCCATTCCAGATTTCATTACTCTTAATTCATGAATGGCAGCTTTAAATACGAATCTATCTTTTGTTAAGGAATGTCATGTTTGGAATTATCTTCTGCTGAGGTATGTTAAGTTTACTGAATGAATGTGACTTGCAGAAAATACCAATTCTGTTTTTTTGGTTGATATTTAACATCATTACTAGAAAAACGATTAAATTTAAGGATTAAATCTGTGGTTCTAAACTGGGGTTCATATGATCCTTGGGGGCACATATAAGATTTTGTTGTTAAAATTAACAATTGATCTTGGTTATTGGAACTGCCTTAAAATATCCAAACTTTATTCTCTCCACCGCTATCATGAGCACTACATCATTTGCATTGCCCAAACGTCCTTAACATTAGTCAGAATCTATTCAGGGCTGGGACCATGTGCCATATGCTCCCCTACACAATTCAGGTTCACAATACATAAATTCACTCCAACGCAATTTCTTTTTCTCAACGTGCCCTGTTTTATTTAACATTATCCCAAAACAAACCAAAGAAGAAAAAGATCCCTTCACCCTCAAATGAAACCTGGACACATTTCTTCAAGGGAGACCAAATACATCTCAGTGGACAGCAACTCCCTACTTGAATTGGCCAGGATACCACAAAATTTGACTTTAAAATGAATTCACAGATCCTCTTAGGTGGTGCCATTAAGTTAGACATGGCCTGGGCCAATTTTGGGCCAAAACATGTACTCAAAATATTTTTACAATTTTTTTATACAGTTTCTAATAATATTTAATTACAAAAATATAAATAGGATTTTTTAAACATCGGATGGCTGTGAGGGTCCACTCGAGTAAAGTAGGCATCAAAGGGTCCATAGATAAAAAAAAATGGTTGAGAACCCCTGGGCGGGAACCATTAAACTGTTTCAAATTTTAACTTTATAAATTCCTCAAAGTTTATTTAATACTCAGAATACTGTTTATATTTTGGTGGCACTTTCAGCTCCTCAGTGTGGCTAATCTCAAGTTGGTTGATTCAATGGTTTTCGAACAACTTCTGTACCATGAGGCCCAACCAAAGAAACTCTGGACAGATTCTGAAGTAGCTGAGAAAGCTCTTGATGGTAAGATACAAACTGGATTAACATCCTTAGAGGCTCAAAGCACTTTAAAAAATTTTGGGGCTTCCTGCTTATGTATGTAATTCAAAATCTAAACAATAATAAACCATAAAATAAATTTCTATTTTTCAAAATGAAACAAAACTAACAGCAAAATGGAAGATAATGTTTATTTTTGTAATACTTCCACCTTTTTTATTATATTTGAAAAGTTTTCTCCTCCTACTTTTTTCAAGTGCAAAGTTTTTGATCAGGTTCTAACTATGACACCATGAACACATTGAAATTATATTTCTGCTCATATAAACCATTTTGAATATTATTTTAGCAAGTTTAACTCTTTTGTTTCTGGATTTATTTTGAAATGCTCTGTGTTTCTTTCAATTAATTTTAAATATAACAAAGAACTTAGTAAAACAACTTAGTTATCATTAAGCTAGTGTTAAGAACATAAATTGTGACTAAGGTTTGGTGGAAGATTTTAATTCAGAACTTATGTAAACAAGACATTTGTACTACAGAGCCAGATCCGGTTTCAGCCGGGTTGGTATCGAAAGGGTTAAAGTGATTTTTTTTGTGCCATAAACCATTTATTATTTCTAGTGGTGCCCCCTCCTTCCCTTGATTCCCTAAGCACATGGCCTATTTTGTTTAATGGTCAATACAGCACTGGTAAGATAGAAGTAAAAACAGCACTCCTCTATCCTGGGGCACATATTTGAACCTAAAAATATTGGGTCTCATTGAAGTGTTGCTGCTTAGCAACATGAAATCTAACCCCTGCAGTGGGTAGGGAGAAAATTGTTGGGAAAATACAAACAGTTCCGGAGAATGGCGGCGGCAGCGGTGGTGGTGGTGGTGGCGGTAGAAAAGGAGGAGGAGACTGAAACAGCAGAACTAAATGTGTGTGTCACCCTTAAATCAGTGTGGCTGTTTGAATTTAAATCTTTTATCTTTTACTTGTTTCAGTCTTAGGACTGTGGTCATGCTGGGGCACTGCCTTAAAAAGTATTTAGTCAAACAAATCAACCCCAGCACTTCTCTTTCAAGCCTGGTGCTTTACCAAATCTTTTGCTGAGCTGCTGAGGTTCAGGGATGTAAACAAACCAATACCAGTTGTCAAGCTGTGGTGGGGGACAAACAAATAGACATAAAGACAAGACACACACACACACGTGTGCATGCACTCACACACACACTCACACACACACACACACACACACAACACACACCACACTTCCATAACAGGCTTCTTTCGGTTTCCATCTATCATATCCACTCACAAGGCTTTGGTCAGTCCAAGGCTATAGTAGAAGACACTTGTTCAAAATGCCACACAGTGGGATTGAACCCAGGACCACGTGGTTGGGAAGCAAGCTTCTTACCACAGTCATGCCTGTACATAAATCTGTGTGTTTGAACAGAATCTGGGTTGAATTAAATTTGGGTGTGTAGAATTTAATAAGTGTGTTACACTAGATATTTGTGTGCGTGTGTGCATGTGTTGTGTGTGTGTGCATGTGTTGTGTGTGTGTGCATGTGTTGTGTGTGTGCGTGTGTGTGTGTTGTGTGTGTGTTTGTGTGTGTGTGTGTATTTGTGTGTGTTGAGTGTTGTGTGTATGCGTGTGTGTATGTGCTATGAGTGTGCATGTGTGTGTACATATTTGTGTGTGTGTATGTTGTGTGTGTGTAATTGCGTGTGTGTGTGTTGTGAGTGTGTTGTATGTGTGTGCGTGTGTGTTGTGTGTGCATCTGTGCACGTATGTGTGTGTGCATGTTGTGTGTATATGTATGTATGTGTGCATGCATGTGTGTGTGTTGTGTGTGCATGTGTTGTGCGTGTGTGTGTGTTTGTGTGTGTGTTGTGTGTGCGTGTTGTATGTGTATTTGTGTGTGCATGTGTATTTGTGCATGTGTGTTGTGTGTGTGTGCGTGTATGTTGTGTGTGTGCGTGTGTATGTGTTTGTGTGTGTTGTGAGTGTATTTGTGTGTGTGTGTGTTGTGTGTGTGCGGGTGTGTGTTGTGTGTGTGTATTTGCACGTGTGTATTTGCGCGTGTGTATGTGCATGTTGTGTGTGTGTGTTGTGTGTGCATCTGTGCACGTGTGTGTGTGTTGTGTGTATATGTGTGTGTGCGTGCATGTGTGCGTGTGCATTGACCTAAATATGAGTGTGTAATACTGTACATGTTGTTCAACTGAAACCAAGTGTGTTTCAGCTAAATCTGTTTTGTGTGTTCCATGAAATGTGTGAGTTGACCTAAATATTTGTTAACTTACAAATCTGTTGCAGTAAACCAGGGCACACTGACCTAAATACATCTGTGTTGACCCAAATACATCTGTGTTGTCCTGAAAATGTGTGAAGGACATGAAACACGTCTCTGATGAATTAAATTATCAACTGTAGGGAGAGGAGGAGAGAGAGAGAGAGAGAGACAGAGGGAGAGAGGTGGGAGGGAGAGAGAGGGAGAGGGTGAGCGAGGAGGAGAGAGAGGAGGGAGAAAGAGAGGGAGAGAGAGAAATGAGGGAGAGAGAGAGAGAGAGAGACGAGGGAGAGAGAGTGAGGCGGGAGAGAGGGAGAGAGAGCGGTAGAGAGACAGAGAAGGGAGAGAGGGAGAGAGAGAGGATGGAGGGGAGAGAGAGGGAGAGGGTGAGCGAGGAGGAGAGAGAGGAGGGAGAAAGAGAGGGAGAGAGAGTGAGGCGGGAGAGAGGGAGAGAGAGAGGTAGAGAGACAGAGAAGGGAGAGAGGGAGAGAGAGAGAGTGGGAGAGAGTGTGTTGACATTATTGTAAGAGTTTAAATGCAATCAAACTGTGTGGGCAATACAGCCATGGTTGATTGTGTTCTTGAGCCAGTATTCATGTTGCCCCAGTCCACTCAGCCGTAAATGGGTCACCCTGTGATGGACAGGTGCCCCATTCAGAGGCAGTGTTGTGATCTCAGTCAGTTATACAGCCTGGGAACCGGGTAACCAGGCCTATGGTAACCCACCACTTGGAAGCCATAATGTCCAGGCAACCTACACATGCATATATGTGCATTCACACATACACACACATGCACACACACACATGCATGCACACAACACACACCACTATACTTTGGTTGATTTCTTATTGAGCTTTCATAACTGCAGCAATGATCCTGAATGCTGTTTTGGACCATCAGTGCCACATGTTTACCACATGTGCAGTGACACAGGAATGCCAGATGTTGCAGAATGTTCAGCTGAATGCAGTAACAGACATTGTAAGTAGACCTTTGAGTTTTGTATCAATTGGATATATATTGCACGGGGACTTGTGACTGAGGTCCATATGGCCCTTAAGGAATCCACACAAGATTTTGTTGTTAAAATTTATGAGCACTAAATTAGTTAAAGACCCCCTTCAATCGTGAATGACCATAGGATGGCACTTAGAAAGTTATCTGCCAAGGCAAGGTTGTTTTATGGAAGACCAGTAGTCACCCATGCGTACCAGCCACCCCTCTCCATGCCACCAATGTTTTCCAAGGGAAAGGCAAAGGGGCCGATACTGTTTGGCACCAGTGACGTCACAAGTCATTTCTACAGCTGAATGAATTGGAACAATGTGAAATAAAGTGTCTGGCTCAAGAACATGATACACAGCCCAGTCTGGGATTTGAACTCACTACCTCATGATTGTGAATCTGATGCTCTAACCACTGAGCCATACACCTTCACATAATAAACTGGTTATATTTCTACAGTACACAAAATATTTGAGCAATCTTTTATACAATTCCTAATAATATTTAGTAGTAAAAATTCAATAGGGTTCTTTCATCATCATCATCATCATCATCATCATCATCGTTTAACGTCTGCTTTCCATGTTGGTATGGGTTGGATGATTTGACTGAGGACTGGTGCAACCAGATGGCTGCACCAGGCTCCAATCTGATTTGGCAGAGTTTTTACAGCTGGATGCCCTTCCTAACGCCAACCACTCCGAGAGTGTAGTGGGTACTTTTACGTGCCACCAGCACGAAGGCCAGTCAGGCGGAACTGGCAACGGCCACGCTCAAGATGGTGTATTTTATGTGCCACCTGCACAGGAGCCAGTCCAGTGGGGGAGCCAGTCCAGAGGGTCCAGTAGAATAAAACAGGAACCAAAGGGGTCCATAACTAAAAAAATAGTTGAGAACCCTGGATTTATACATATTTCACAACCCTAACCCTAACCCTAACCCCCACCTCCATTCTCGTATATACATCACTAATTAAGACATGGTTTGACTGCCCCCACCCCCACCCACCAGTTGGTATGCCTTTGATCATAGATCTGCTTTAGCTGGGTCAGCCCAGGGTTAAACAACATCTGAGTAGGAAATGGAGAAAATTGAAAAATTGAAGAAGGAATATATTCCTAAATGTTATTTATTCTATTTGCAGGCTTTGGATGTTTTAATGGAACAACTTGTGGCCTCGTTGAGTGAAGATCTCAAAGACCTGGATGATTATCAGACTGGATCCATGCTATGAATTCCAGCAGCTCATGAGATGTATATATTAGACAATGAAATCCATTTATTAACCCTCTGCCTCTCCTGTGTATCACATGTGGTACAAAGGATATATTTCCCTGGCATCCAAGCAGCATCATATGAAACACATTTCCAATTATTTTTTTCTTTTTCAACCTCCGTAGTAACTTTGGGCTTACGAAAGGAAAGCTTTGTATTACGCACAGCATTTCAAATAGGCCTACCTACCAAAACTCTGAAAACGAGCATGGACGTTTAAGATGAAATTTGCTTGGACAGGCAAATGGTTCAATCAAGAACCTGTTTATCTATTTGTCTGTCTGTCTATCTATCTGTCTATCTATCTATCTATCTATCTATCTATCTGTTCGTCTGTCTATTTGTCTGTCTATCTATCTGTCTATCTATCTATCTATCTATCTATCTATCTATCTGTCTGTCTGTCTGTCTGTCTATCAATCTATATATCTATCTATCTATCTATCTATCTATCTATCTATCTATCTATCTATCTATCTATCTATCTATCTATCTATCTATCTGTCTATCTATCTATCTATCTATCTATCTAGTATAACAACTTGTAGACTCTCTGGTGCAAGTTTTTTGCGACGGAAATCTGCCCTGTGTGGCACATTTCCAGGATATAAAAACCAATTTCGGCTTTCTAGCCATTTTTTTTTTGAGACGATGGCGTCTTGTAGCCATGAAAATCTTTGTGACACGAACGCTGCATTTTGCAGTGTTTCGTTCGAAAAAGAATTTCCTAGTCTTCCTTCCTCACAGTTAAACGAGAGAATGGAGAAAAAGAAAAAAGAATTTACACACACAAATTCAAGTGTTAGCACCGCCACCACCACCACCAACAACAACAAAAACAAAACTGTAACCAAGGTTATAAAACAGAACATAGACAATATTTCCAAAGAATGTGACGTCAGCACCAATTCTGGTGACGACATCATTACCACCACCACCACCACCAACAACGACAACAACAACAACAGCAGCAGCAGCAACATTTCAACTCAACCTTTGCTCCCTTCACCAGCAGCAAGCGAAAGAGAGGAAGGAAAAAGCCACAACACCACTGAAACAAATACCACATCTACTACCAATACCAGTACCAGCACTAGCAACAACAATAACAACAATAACACAAACAAAAACTTTGCTGAAGCTTTGAAGCAAAGTGAAACTGTTGTGTCCTACACAACAAAAGAAATAATAGAGATGAGAAAATTAATCACCAAAGAAAGCGGTGAAATACGCTTAAACGTACCACAACACATATTAGACGAAGCAAATAGGAAAACAATAATTTATAAAATAATAAACACAGAAAGTAAAAGGCCGGAACAAGCCAGTATAGACAAGATCGAAAGATGCTTGAGATCTATTTGGGACAAAAAATCCTATATCACGTATTATAGGTTTGCACAAGTTCAGGTGATTTTTCGAAATGAAGAGTTGGCGAAGACGTATTCAACGCTAACTCTTCACACACCTGAAATAACAATGTTACCCAGTTACCTTGGCCAAAAGGTAACAAAGGTAACAATAAAGCACGCACCTTCAACAATCGACACACTATGGTTGATATCGGCCATATGTATTGATATGGACAACATTAACATACTGAAAATAAACGTTGGAGAGAGCAATTGGACCGGAAAAAGCATACAAATCTTGTTCCACACAAACGAACAAGAAATCAAAAAAATCCCACCATACATCCGTTTGGCAACAAACCAAAAGTTGCATATAGTAGTAGAGGGCAGGCGGCCTCGCTGTTACTTATGCGACAGCGAGGCACACCTTAAAAAGGAGTGTCCGACTGCCCGAAAAACACAACAACAACAACAAGAACTAACTAAACACACAAAAAAAGCCTTGCTGCCCACACCGCCATCCACACAAAAAACAATAAAAGCAACATCAACAACATCAACGAAAGAAAATACAACAAAAACTACAAAATTAACAAACAAAGAAGACGAAAAAAGAGAAGACAATACAAAAACTGATACCCCTTCCCCCACATCACTTACACCACAACCAAAAATTCAACAACCAACAACAACAAAAACAACAATACAACCACTTACACAAGCAAACACAGAAGCATACAACATGCCTCTACCTCCTTCCGATTCCTCAGAGTTTTCATCTGAAGACGAGTCAAGTACTGAGGAATGGAAAATTGCCCAAAAAGGAAGGAGGAAGAGGAGCAAAAAAAGAAAAACGAACAACAACAAAGCAGGGAGATTCACATCTCCCGAAAACACTCCCAACGCCGACACGATAAACACCAATGCTAACACACCAAAAACAATGCTAACAGCAATAGACACTACAAACACAGAGTTGATGAATTACATCAACTCTAAAACAAACATCACAAATAACGACATAAAAACAAACAACCACCCACGCACAACACCGCCAAAACATATTAAAATTTATCATGTAACACCAGCATTACACAACACAATAAAATCCCTCTACCCCAACTCGGTAGGGGGATTCCAGAAATATTTGTGCAAGAAATTGTACAATAGCCTCCTTGGTGAAAAATCCAAGCAGGAAACAAAACTTTCGAACGGTAAGTAACTTTCTGTTCTTTTGTTTTGTGCTTTAAAGCACACGTATAAATAGAATCATGGTGAAGATTGGTTGTGTGAATGTGCGTGGCTTAGGGTCCCCTTGGAAACAAGGGTACTTCTTAAATGACATCAAGTCACACAATTTGGATATCATAGCCATTAGTGAGACCAGACTCCATGAACCGCGGGCCCTAAAGTCCATGTTTGGCGGACAGTTTAACATTTATTTTTCTCCCTGTCTGCCGAGGATGGGCGGTAGTGGCACGGCGGTTCTTTTTCGCAAGAGTCTGGATCTCCAAGTAAAGACGATATTTACGGACCCGGAGGGTAGACTGGTTGTCCTAGATGTGGACGGCAGCGATGGAGGCGCTTTTCGATTGCTGGCAGTTTATGTGCCTCCTTTAACAGGTCGGTCAGACTTCTTTCGACGTCTAGAAGTATTCCTGGGAACGTCTTGTCCCTTACTTTTAGTGGGGGATTGGAATGCTACCTTGGACACGCATCTAGACTACGTGGGGAGTGACAAAACTAGAAGAGGATGCAAAGGCCTCATAGACCTGCTCAGACGCTTCCAGTTGTCTGACAGGTACCGACTCGACCACCCAAATGTGCCAACGTGGACTTGGAGCAACCGCATTGGGTCGTCGAGATCGTATCTAGATAGGATAGTGTGTAGGACAAGAGATAGAGATAGTTTAGGATGTCCACAGTTCCACATAGTCAGCTACACGGATCACAAACTTGTGACGTGTACGCTAGACTTAGATAAGGCACATAGGCAGGGTCCCGGTTACTGGAAACTAAACGCGTCTTTCCCGTCGAGACAGGTTTTCAGAGACCGGATTAGCACTTTAGTAAAGAGGGCTTTGACGGGAGCCATCGTCAACAACAAATGGTGGTTTGCCCTCAAGAGAGCAGTAAGGGCGGAAGCAATAAGGTATAGCAGGGCACTAGCTGTAGAGAGGAACAGAGTAGAGGGGGAGCTAGTGATAAAGTTAGAAGAGGCATTGCGAAGTGGCATCGCATCCAACGTTTTAGCGGCGAGGTTGGCCCTCGACCAACACTTCAATGCTAAACACGAAGGGTGTGCTGTCAGGGCAAGGATGCGTGCTCTGAGGAATGAAGGTGTTGGAGCCGCACGAGAGGCCCGGGTGGCGGAGGCACAGCGGGGTAACAGAGCCGCCATCCGGTCTCTGGTAGACGAACGGGGGCGCGAATTGCTCGAGCCGAGCAAGATGTGCGAGGCGTTTCAGCGGCATTTTTCCCGACTGTTCGGGAGGAGTGGCGAGCGAGAAGGTA
This sequence comes from Octopus bimaculoides, assembly GCF_046866305.1. Lineage (NCBI taxonomy): Eukaryota > Metazoa > Mollusca > Cephalopoda > Octopoda > Octopodidae > Octopus > Octopus bimaculoides. Next base: position 4,358,831 of record NC_142928.1, on the reverse strand, counting down.
GGGTGGACTTTAGTGCCTACCTGCACAGCTTGCCACGACTCTCGGCAAGAGAGGCGGAGTGCTGCGAAGGGGTCATCACGGCGGAGGAGGTGAGGGACGCGATGGCGGGTTACTCGACGGACAAATCTCCGGGTTTGGATGGTCTGCCCTACGAGCTTTACAACTGTATGCCAGACTTGTTTGGAGAAGTCTTGGCGGCCGTGTACTGCAACTGGCAGCAGAACGGGAGCATTCCCGGTTTTGTGAGCCGAGGAGCGGTAACGCTGCTGAAGAAAGATCCAAACAAGGGGGAAGCCATAGATAACTTTAGGCCCATCACTCTGCTCAATGCAGACATGAAAATTTTGGCCAAGGTGTTAGCCAAGCGGTTGGCGCTTGTCATCGAGAAACTGGTCGGCACGGAGCAGACGTGCGCCGTGCCGGGTCGGAGCATCCATGACAACCTCCATCTGATGCGCTACATCATAGAGAGGGTAGTTAAGGAACCTGGCATGGGTGGAGCCCTGATCAATTTGGATCAATCCAAAGCTTTCGATAGGGTAGACCATCGATACTTGGAGGCCGTCCTCGAAGCGGCCGGCTTCGGTCCCGTTTTCCGCGGCTGGATGGCTGCCTTGTACACAGGCATCCGTTCGGTTGTTCGCGTCAATGGACGTCTATCGGGACCTTTCGACATTGCACGTTCGGTTCGTCAGGGATGCCCCCTGTCGCCGCTCCTGTACGTATTGACTCTCGAGCCACTACTGCGGAAGCTGGCGACGCTGAGGGGCATCCCGCGAGAACTGGGGTGCGGGACGAGCGTGTCGGCATACGCGGACGACGTCACCGTCATAGCGTCTAGCCACGAGCACATCGAGCTTGTCGGCGAGACGCTGAAAGACTACGAAGCGGTGACGGGAGCGAAAATCAACCGGGATAAGTCGGTGGGTTTGCTGCTCGGCACCTGGAGAAGCAAGCCCATAGCATCCGGCAGCGCCTCAGTAGTGGGACGCTGGACGGACGGTCCGGTCAAGTTGCTCGGAGTCTGGTTCGGTCCGGACCTGCAAACGGAGAAGAACTGGGACGAGATAACGAGTAGGGTGGCCACTCTCTGCCGGCAATGGTCCGAGAGGAAGCTGTCCCTAAAAGGTCGGGCGGAGGTGGCGAACGCGTACATCGCGTCCGTCATCGAATACCGCCTGACCGTCGTGCCTTGTCCCGATCGCGCCATCACCGAAATGGAGCGCATCCTCTTCCGCTTTTTGTGGAAAGGAAGCGTTCCGATGGTGAGGCGATCCGTTTGTTGCCAACACCCGCTGAAAGGAGGGCTGGGCATGCCGTGGTTGATGATGCGCAGACATGCGCTGAGACTGCGACATCTCCGGCTCTACGTAGACGACGGTGAGCAGGTGTGGTCGCCGTTTGTGCGACGCGCTTTCCCGCAGCTCGTCTCCATGACCGAGCTGCAGTCGTGGATCAAAAAGAGGCCGAGGAATGGCGAATGGCACCGTGAGTGTCGCGTTGCTCTGCAACAACTTTGCCGTCCCGGGTCGACCTTGAGCGGCTGCATCACAACGAAGTCATTCTATAGGGGATTAGTGGAGGGCAGGTACGACGACGATCTCGGGGCGAACCTGGGCGTCGACGAGGAATACCTGACCCGCCTGTTCAGGACGATTTTCGGGCCGGGACCTATGGACAACTTCCAGAGATCCCTGGCCTGGCAGTGTTACCGAGAGGCGCTACCCGTTCGGGATAAGCTCTATAGACACGGCTCGCGAAATGCGGGGCCGACCTGCCCGAGGTGCGGTCAGAGCGATGAAACCGTTCTGCACGCACTCGTGCAGTGTCCAACCATTTCGGAGCTGTGGGCTTATGTCGAACGACTGCTGTCGCGTGTGGGATGAGTCGGTTTATCAACCGAGTCTATCGTCAATATCGTCACGCCTCCTTCCTTTAAACGGGAAGGAAGAACTGTATTTACCGTACTTGTGGCTATGGCCAAAGAATGCATCTGGTGGACGCGTCTGAAAGGATTAGAGACAAATACTTTCCTCTCTGGTCAATCTCTCATCAACTTTTTCAAGTATCACTTGAAAAGGAAGGTGAGAGTAGAGAGGCAAGTGTTGTCTAGCAAATGTTTCGAAAAAAGATGGATACATGTAGCAAGAATGGCACGTATAAATGACGAAGCCACCTTGACCATGATTCTATAAAACGTTTTAAAATTTTGTAAACAGAGAGTTACTTACGTTTCTTGCTTAAATAAAAGAAATTTTATTTAACAAACTGTGACGCTAAAGACCGAGGTTACCGTGGTCTTTTCGTAGGTTTTTCTTTCCACGGTAAACCTCCCCATTTATTGGGAATTTTTTGTATTATTTCGTATTTTTTGTAAATACCCCAAACGTTTTGCGATGTTTTTTTTCATCGTTGTCCCCACTTTTGTTTTTTTTCTGCTTTGTTTTCGACCCCCTCGAAAAGAAAAACTCTACATTTGTATTTTGTCCCCTCTGTGTTGAGCCCTGTGTGGCTAATAAAGAAACCTATCTATCTGTTCGTCTGTCTATTTGTCTGTCTATCTATCTGTCTATCTATCTATCTATCTATCTATCTATCTATCTCTCTATCTATCTATCTGTCTGTCTGTCTGTCTATCAATCTATCTATCTATCTATCTATCTATCTATCTATCTATCTATCTATCTATTTGTCTATCTATGTATCCATCCATCCGTCCGTCCGTCCGTCCATCTATCTATCTATCTATCTATCTATCTATCTCTATGGACGGACGGTAGACGTGTCGGCTCCATAAGTTTTGCCTTTTTCATGTTTTAAAAAGTTTGTTTGTAAAGTTTATTTTATATACAAAGTTGTATAACAACTTATAGACTCTCTGGTGCAAGTTTTTTGCGACGGAAATCTGCCCTGTGTGTCACATTTCCAGGATATAAAAACCAATTTCGGCTTTCTAGCCATTTTTTTTTTGAGACGATGGCGTCTTGTAGCCATGAAAATCTTTGTGACACGAACGCTGCATTTTGCAGTGTTTCGTTCGAAAAAGAATTTCCTAGTCTTCCTTCCTCACAGTTAAACAAGAGAATGGAGAAAAAGAAAAAAGAATTTACACACACAAATTCAAGTGTTAGCACCGCCACCACCACCACCAACAACAACAAAAACAAAACTGTAACCAAGGTTACAAAACAGAACATAGACAATGTCTCCAAAGAAATCTGACGTCAGCACCAATTCTGGTGACGACATTATTACCACCACCACCACCACCAACAACAACGACAACAACAACAACAACAACAGCAGCAGCAGCAATAGTTCAACTCAACCTTTGCTCTCTTCACCAACAGCAAGCGAAAGAGAGGAAGGAAAAAGCCACAACACCACTGACACAAATACCACATCTGCCGCCAATACCAGTGCCAACATCAGCAACAACAATAACAACAATAACAAAAACAAAAACTTTGCTGAAGCTTTGAAGCAAAGTGAAACTGTTGTGTCCTACACGACAAAGGAGATTATAGAAACGAGAAAATTAATCACCAAAGAAAGCGGTGAAGTACACTTAAACATACCACAACACATATTAGAGGAAACAAGTAGAAAAACAATAATATATAAAATAATAAACACTAAAAATAGAAGGCCGGAACAGGCCAGTATAGACAAAATTCAAAAATGTTTGCAATCAATATGGGATAAAAAAACATATATTACTTGGTATAGATTTGCACAGGTACAGGTGATTTTTCGAAATGAAGAGTTGGCGAAGACGTATTCAACGCTAACTCTTCACACACCTGAAATAACAATGTTACCCAGTTACCTTGGCCAAAAGGTAACAAAGGTAACAATAAAGCACGCACCTCCAACAATCGACACACTATGGTTGATATCGGCCATATGTGTTGATATGGACAACATTAACATACTGAAAATAAACGTTGGAGAGAGCAATTGGACCGGAAAAAGCATACAAATCTTGTTCCACACAAACGAACAAGAAATCAAAAAAATCCCACCATACATCCGTTTGGCAACAAACCAAAAGTTGCATATAGTAGTAGAGGGCAGGCGGCCTCGCTGTTACTTATGCGACAGCGAGGCACACCTTAAAAAGGAGTGTCCGACTGCCCGAAAAACACAAACAACAACAAGAACTAACTAAACACACAAAAGAAGCCTTGCTGCCCACACCGCCATCCACACAAAAAACAATAAAAGCAATATCAACAACATCAACGAAAGAAAATACAACAAAAACTACAAAATTAACAAACAAAGAAGACGAAAAAAGAAAAGACAATACAAAAACTGATACCCCTTCCCACACATCACTTACACAACAACCAAAAATTCAACAACCAACAACAACAATAACAACAACACAACCACTTACACAAGCAAACACAGAAGCATACAACATGCCCCTACCTCCTTCCGATTCCTCAGAGTTTTCATCTGAAGACGAGTCAAGTACTGAGGAATGGAAAATAGCCCAAAAAGGAAGGAGGAAGAGGAGCAAAAAAAGAAAAACGAACAACAACAAAGCAGGGAGATTCACATCTCCCGAAAACACTCCCAACGCCTACACGATAAACACCAATGCTAACACACCAAAAACAATGCTAACAGCAATAGACACTACAAACACAGAGTTGATGAATTACATCAACTCTAAAACAAACATCACAAATAACGACATCAAAACAAACAACCACCCATGCACAACACCGCCAAAACACATTAAAATTTATCATGTAACACCAGCATTACACAACACAATAAAATCCCTCTACCCCAACTCAGTAGGGGGATTCCAGAAATATTTGTGCAAGAATAGCCTCCTTGGTGAAAAATCCAAGGAGGAAACAAAACTTTCGAACGGTAAGTAACTTTCTGTTCTTTTGTTTTGTGCTTTAAAGCACACGTATAAATAGAATCATGGTGAAGATTGGTTGTGTGAATGTGCGTGGCTTAGGGTCCCCTTGGAAACAAGGGTACCTCTTAAATGACATCAAGTCACACAATTTGGATATCATAGCCATTAGTGAGACCAGACTCCATGAACCGCGGGCCCTAAAGTCCATGTTTGGCGGACAGTTTAACATTTATTTTTCTCCCTGTCTGCCGAGGATGGGCGGTAGTGGCACGGCAGTTCTTTTTCGCAAGAGTCTGGATCTCCAAGTAAAGATGATATTTACAGACCCAGAGGGTAGACTGGTTGTCCTAGATGTGGACGGCAGCGATGGAGGCGCTTTTCGGTTGCTGGCAGTTTATGTGCCTCCTTTAACAGGTCGGTCAGACTTCTTTCGACGTCTAGAAGTATTCCTGGGAACGTCTCGTCCCTTACTTTTAGTGGGGGATTGGAATGCTACCTTGGACACGCATCTAGACTACGTGGGGAGTGACAAAACTAGAAGGGGATGCAAAGGCCTCATAGACCTGCTCAGACGCTTCCAGTTGTCTGACAGGTACCGACTCGACCACCCAAATGTGCCAACCGCATTGGGTTGTCGAGATCGTATCTAGATAGGATAGTGTGTAGGACAAGAGATAGAGATAGTTTAGGATGTCCACAGTTCCACATAGTCAGCTACACGGATCACAAACTTGTGACGTGTACGCTAGACTTAGATAAGGCACATAGGCAGGGTCCCGGTTACTGGAAACTAAACGCGTCTTTCCCGTCGAGACAGGTTTTCAGAGACCGGATTAGCACGTTAGTAAAGAGGGCTTTGACGGGAGCCATCGTCAACAACAAATGGTGGTTTGCCCTCAAGAGAGCAGTAAGGGCGGAAGCAATAAGGTATAGCAGGGCACTAGTTGTAGAGAGGAACAGAGTAGAGGGGGAGCTAGTGATAAAGTTAGAAGAGGCATTGCGAAGTGGCATCGCATCCGACGTTTTAGCGGCGAGGTTGGCCCTCGACCAACACTTCAATGCTAAACACGAAGGGTGTGCTGTCAGGGCAAGGATGCGTGCTCTGAGGAATGAAGGTGTTGGAGCCGCATGAGAGGCCCGGGTGGCGGAGGCACAGCGGGGTAACAGAGCCACCATCCGGTCTCTGGTAGACGAACAGGGGCGCGAATTGCTCGAGCCGAGCAAGATGTGCGAGGCGTTTCAACGGCATTTTGCCCGACTGTTCGGGAGGAGTGGCGAGCGAGAAGGCAGGGTGGACTTTAGTGCCTACCTGCACAGCTTGCCACGACTCTCGGCAAGAGAGCAGGAGTGCTGCGAAGGGGTCATCACGGCGGAGGAGGTGAGGGACGCGATGGCGGGTTGCTCGACGGACAAATCTCCGGGTTTGGATGGTCTGCCCTACGAGCTTTACAACTGTATGCCAGACTTGTTTGGAGACGTCTTGGTGGCCGTGTACTGCAACTGGCAGCAGAACAGGAGCATTCCCGGTTTTGTGAGCCGAGGAGCGGTAACGCTGCTGAAGAAAGATCCAAACAAGGGGGACGCCATAGATAACTTTAGGCCCATCACTCTGCTCAATGCAGACATGAAAATTTTGGCCAAGGTGTTAGCCAAGCGGTTGGCGCTTGTCATCGAGAAACTGGTCGGCACGGAGAAGACGTGCGCCGTGCCGGGCCGGAGCATCCATGACAACCTCCATCTGATGCGCTACATCATAGAGAGGGTAGTTAAGGAACCTGGCACGGGTGGGGCCCTGATCAATTTGGATCAATCCAAAGCTTTCGATAGGGTAGACCATCGATACTTGGAGGCCGTCCTTGAAGCGGCCGGCTTCGGTACCGTTTTCCGTGGCTGGATGGCTGCCTTGTACACAGGCATCCGTTCGGTTGTTCGCGTCAATGGACGTCTATCGGGACCCTTCGACATTGCACGTTCGGTTCATCAGGGATGCCCCCTGTCGCCGCTCCTGTACGTATTGACTCTCGAGCCACTACTGCGGAAGCTGGCGACGCTGAGGGGCAACCCGCGAGAACTGGGGTGCGGGACAAGCGTGTCGGCATACGCAGACGACGTCACCATCATAGCGTCTAGCCACGAGCACATCGAGCTTGTCGGCGAGACGCTGAAAGACTACGAAGCAGTGACGGGAGCGAAAATCAACCGGGATAAGTCGGTGGGTTTGCTGCTCGGCACCTGGAGAAGCAAGCCCATACCATCCGGCAGCGCCTCAGTAGTTGGACGCTGGACGGACGGTCCGGTCAAGTTGCTCGGAGTCTGGTTCGGTCCGGACCGGCAAACGGAGAAGAACTGGGACGAGATAACGAGTAGGGTGGCCACTCTCTGCCGGCAATGGTCCGAGAGGAAGCTGTCCCTAAAAGGTCGGGCGGAGGTGGCGAACGAGTACATCGCGTCCGTCATCGAATACCGCCTGACCGTCGTGCCTTGTCCCGATCGCGCCATCACCGAAATGGAGCGCATCCTCTTCCGCTTTTTGTGGAAAGGAAGCGTTCTGATGGTGAGGCGATCCGTTTGTTGCCAACACCCGCTGAAAGGAGGGCTGGGTATGCCGTGGTTGATGATGTGCAGACATGCGCTGAGTCTGCGACAACTCCGGCTCTACGTAGACGACGGTGAGCAGGTGTGGTCGCCGTTTGTGCGACGCGCTTTCCCGCAGCTCGTCTCCATGACCGAGCTGCAGTCGTGGATCAAAAAGAGGCCGAGGAATGGCGAATGGCACCGTGAGTGTCGCGTTGCTCTGCAACAACTTTGCCTTCCCGGGTCGACCTTGAGCGGCTGCATCACAACGAAGTCATTCTATAGGGGATTAGTGGAGGGCAGGTACGACGACGATCTCGGGGCGAACCTGGGCGTCGACGAGGAATACCTGACCCGCCTGTTCAGGACGACTTTCGGGCCGGGACCTATGGACAACTTCCAGAGATCCCTGGCCTGGCAGTGTTACCGAGAGGCGCTACCCGTTCGGGATAAGCTCTATAGACACGGCTCGCGAAATGCGGGGCCGACCTGCCCGAGATGCAGTCAGAGCGATGAAACCGTTCTGCACGCACTCGTGCAGTGTCCAACCATTTCGGAGCTGTGGGCTTATGTCGAATGACTGCTGTCGCGTGTGGGACGAGTCGGTTTATCAACCGAGTCTATCGTCAATATCGTCACGCCTCCTTCCTTTAAACGGGAAGGAAGAGCTGTATTTATCATACTTGTGGCTATGGCCAAAGAATGCATCTGGTGGATGGGTCTGAAAGGATTAGAGACAAATACTTTCCTCTCTGGTCAATCTCTCATCAACTTTTTCAAGTATCACTTGAAAAGGAAGGTGAGAGTAGAGAGGCAAGTGTTGTCTAGCAAATGTTTCGAATAAAGATGGATACATGTAGCAAGAATGGCACGTATAAATGATGAAGCCACCTTGACCATGATTCTATAGAACGTTTTAAAATTTTGTAAACAGAGTTACTTACGTTTCTTGCTTAAATAAAAGAAATTTTATTTAACAAACTGTGACACTAAGGACCGAGGTTACCGTGGTCTTTTCGTAGGTTTTTCTTTCCACGGATAACCTCCCATTTAATGGGAAAATTCTGTATTATTTCGTATTTTTTGTAAATATCCCAAACGTTTTGCGATATTTTTTTTTCATCGTTGTCCCCACTTTTGTTTTTTTTCTGCTTTGTTTTCGCCCCCCTCGAAAAGAAAAAACTCTACATTTGTATTTTGTCCCCTCTGTGTTGAGCCCTGTGTGGCTAATAAAGAAACCTATCCATCTATCTGTCTGTCTGTCTGTCTGTCTGTCTGTCTGTCTGTCTGTCTGTCTGTCTGTCTGTCTGTCTGTCTGTCTGTCTGTCTGTCTGTCCGTCCGTCCGTCCGTCCGTCCGTCCGTCTATCTATCTATCTATCTATCTATCTATCTATCTATCTATCTATCTATCTATCTATCTATCTAGCGAGCTACACACACATACACACACACACATGATAACCAGTCTAAAGCCAACAACATGTTGTACCTATACTGCTGTATAATCCAACTTTCCTGGAGTTCTCACCATTAGCTACATCTGATGATTACCTCAAGGCACAAAACTCTGAGCAAGAAGATATAAATTGGCCAGAAATTCTATTTTTATATATATATATGTGTGTACATATGTATATTTCGTTTTTGTATTTAGTTTGCAAGATTCTTTATGTGAGTTCGTGTGTTGAAGCATATTTTATTGTGTCTGAGGAGAGTCATTCTCTTTTAATGCCATGTTGATTTAACACACTCACCGGTCTGATTTCCACTCATTTGCTTATTTATTTTTACTAAACTTTTCGTAAAAATAAATTTTAGGATAAACTATTTATAACTGTGACTAAATTTTCTACAGCCACTTCACATTCCATGACTACCATTGGAATCGATCAAGTACCAGTCAAGGATTCTTGATTATTTTTCCGGATTTTTTTACTTAATTTTTGAGAGCGGTCAGGTTAATTTTTAGTATTCTTGTTTGTGAGAGCAGTCAAGTTTATTTCAGATATTCTCATTTTAAAAATCATCTCCGGCTAATCATTGAGAGAACGTTGGTGTTGCCTTGGCAGAAGTTTGCGCTCTCTGAGTGCTCTTATTTAAAATAAAATATAGAGAAACTAATAAAGGTTTTATAAATGCATTAAAGAGACAAGTCAAACATTAAAAATACATGATGGAGTCATTTAACCCCTTAGCATTGAGATTACTCTGTCAAATGTAAGGCTTATTTATTCACATTATTTTTGAATTAATCAAAGGCAGTGAGCTGGCAGAATCATTAGCACGCTGAGTTCAAATTTGGCCGAGGTTGACTTTGCCTTTCGTCCTTTCAGGGTCGATTAAGTAAGTACCAGTTACACACTGGGGTCGATCTGATCGGCGTAATCCCTTCCCCCAAATTTGAGACCTTCTTCTTCCAGTAGAAAGAATTATTTTGGATTAATCATCCATTAATCTTGTAGCTTCAAGATTTCAGTGCATGTAGATTTTTAGAATGACATTGTAGGATTGTGTGAGAGGTTAAATCTGGTCAGTTTGAACATAAAGCAGGTAGAATATTTGGGCCAGATATTGGAACCTGTCAAACCATCCAACCCATGCCAGCATGGAAAAACAGACGTTAAACAATGATGATGATGATGTGACAATATTATATACATTACGTGCGGGTGACACGTAAAAGCACCCACTACACTCTCAGAGTGGTTGGCGTTAGGAAGGGCATCCAGCTGTAGAAACTCTGCCAAATTAGACTGGAGCCTGGTGTTGCCATCCGGTTTCACCAGTCCTCAGTCAAATCGTCCAACCCATGCTAGCATGGAAAGTGGACGTTAAACGATGATGATGATGATGATGATGATGATGATATTGAGGCAACTTGTTTGTTGCTAGCAACTCTTGTTGTTGTTGTTGTTATAGTTGTCACTATTGCTGCTGCTGCTGCTGCTGTTGTTGTTTTCTGCTTTCTCTTCTCCATTAAAAATCATAACCACAACCATCACCATCATAATCATCATCATCTCCTCTATCACCATCATAAACATCATCATCGTCATCATCGTCATCACCCTCCTCCTCCTCCTCCTCATCATCATCATAGCTACTGCTGCCACCACCACCACCACCACTATCACCACTACCACCACCGTCACTGCCACCACCACCACCACCACCACTACCACCACCGTCACTGCCACCACCAACACCACCACCACCACCACTACCACCACCGTCACTGCCACCACCACCACCACCACCACTACCGTCACTGCCACCACCACCACCACCACCACTACCACCACCGTCACTGCCACCACCAACACCACCACCACCACCACTACCACCACCATCATCACTGCCACCACTATCATCATCGCCTTAGCTACTGCTTCCACCGCCGCTGCCCCCCCCCCCCCCACTACCCCTACCCCCCAAAACCATGTGGTTAGGAAGCATTAATATATCAACTTAGTAAATATAAATACATCATCATCATCATCATCATCATCATCATCATCTTCCTAGCATCCATTTTTCCATGGGTTGAACTGAATTTGTTGTGTTTAGATCTTCTATGGCTGGAGGTCCTTCCTGCAACCAGCCCTCACCTGTTTCCAGGGAAGGTCTTTTTTTTTCCTCCCATGGCTGGACATGTTTTCATGAAAGATTGGAAATGACAGACACCACTTGTATGATGGTGAGACTTGTTTACAGCTATCATACAATGCCAACACAAAGGAACACCATCACACACACACACACACACACACAGTACGTATGTATGTATGTATGTATGTATGTATGTATGTATGTATGTATCTCTCTCTCTCTCTCTCTCTCTCTCTCTCTCTCTCTCTCTCTATATATATATATATATATATATATATATATATATAGAGAGAGAGAGAGAGAGAGAGAGAAAGAGGTAAGATGAAAAACAGAATATTTGTTTTACAGGATTTAAGAATATATTAGAGCCATGGTGATAAAGATATACAATTTTGTACAAAATAAGGCTTTGTTCTTTCAACATAATTGAAGGACCAGTTTTGCATTGCTTATCAAGCTGAAAGTTGAAAGAGATAAATTGCTAGGGGCGGTAATTGTTCGCTCATTTATTTTGCAGTAAAGGGAAGGTAAATCTATAATTTATATATATATTTTTTTGTGTTCTCTACTTTATTCTGGCTTAGATCTTCCATTAGATGGGGTAAGTACTTTATTTTTAATATGGGTTCATATGTAATTCTGGCTTATATTTTTGGATAAATGAGGCTTCTTTATTCAGTCTTACTTGTGTTGAGTCCATTATATATATATATATATATATATATATATATATATATATATATATATATATATATATATATATATATATATATATATATATATAGATAGATAGATAGATAGATAGATAGATAGATAGATAGATAGATTGATAGGTAGATAGATAAATAGATAGTTGAGATAGATAGATAGATAGATAGATATGAGTCTAGGACACTTACCCCCTATAGACAATAACCCCACCTCGGACTCTCATAAAGATTTTATCCTATATTTAAATGTGCATATATATATATATATATATATATGTATGTATGTATGTATGGTGAGAATTTATAAAAAACAAAAGACGAAGACAGATGCGTAAACAACAAACAGATGTATTATTTTAACACTTGGGAAGTGAGAAAGTCTTTTATGTTTCGCGCCTATGCTCTTCAACAGAAAGGAACACAGAAATAAACAGAGAAAGAAAATAGAAAAGGTTTAGTGGCTAGTGATATATCATGGTGAATGCCGGACAGAGGGGTCACACAGGAGAGCTAGGAAGAAGGGGAGATAATAAAGTTGTAGTGATCCCAAAACGAAGGTGCATATGCGTGTGTATGTGAGAGCGTGTATATGTGTGTGAAGGGGGCTGGTGACCTTGACGTGAGCATGTGTGCATGTGTAAGTGTGTGGATGATGGTGTAGGTACTGCCAAGTGGTCAGTGCTAGTGTGCGCGGGGTGGTGATGTGGTGTGGTGTGGTGTTGGGGTGTGGGGGAGGCGAAAGTGGGGAAGCAAGGGCGGAGTCTAAGGGATATATATACAACAAGCTATGTTCAGTTTCTGTTTACCAAATCCGCTCACAAGGTTTGATTGACTTAGAGCTCTAGTAGAAGAGTGCTGTGCACTAGGACTGAACCTGGAACCAAGTAGATAAGAAACGAGTTTCTTAACCACACATTTATGCTTGCATCTAAACATATGAATACATATAAATATAAAGTTTGCCCCAATTTAATCACTAAATATTTGTGATGATTTGTTGCTTACAAGATTATAATTTTTCAGATTATTAAATCCTTAACTTCAAAGACGAAGTATTTCAATGTTTCTTTCTACATTACGATTCCATCTGTTTTACTAACAGTGTCTTGTTCCCAGATGAGTATATAATAACAAATGCATGCACCAGTGGCCTGGTGCATAAAAACAGCATTTCTATAAGTTTATTGAAGGTGTGTGGCTTTCTTAATGGTTAGAGTGTTAGGCTCAGCATCACAAGCTCAGGAGTTCAGTTCCTAGTTCGAGTAGTGAGTTGTCTTCTTGAGCTGAAGTTTACTGAACAGTAAACGAGTTCCAGCAATGACTGGGAAGTTAACTCTGAGATGGACTGGTATCCCATCCAGGGGTGTGTGTAGTGGTCAGGGGTTGGGTGTTGTAATCACAGTCAATTATATACTATGAAAATCAGGTTAAACCCTGGTCTTATGAGTCCTAGGACTTAAGACTGACCCAAGCTTAAACCTTATTTACAGACATATATATATAGTAACAAAGACATGCATCAATGGCCTGGTGCATGGAAACATCTGTAGGCTGTGTGGTAAGAAGTTTGCTTCCCAACCACATGGTTCTGGGTTCAGTCACACTGTGTGGCACCTTGGGTAGGTGTCTTCTATAGTTTCGGGCTGGCCAAAGCCTTGTGAGTGATTTTGGCAGATGGAAACTGAAAAGAAGTCTGTTGTATGTATACATATATAATAGTGTATAAACAATTTTAAGTATTTATACACCTTACATGCCAGAAAGGGCAGTCAAAGCCCAAACCATGAATAAGGGTAATTTCAAAGGGAATGAAAATAAAAGATATTTTTGTAGTTATCCTCAAACTCAAGTTTCTGTATCAATGTGTAAATAAATTAATTTGCCATCCGTACTTCTTCAGTGAGGTCGCTAAAATTAACACATATTTATGCATGACTTTATTACACATGCTAGCCACCAGTATGAAAATTTTTCTAACTTGTCTACCCTTATTATTTTCACTATATATATATATATATATATATATATATATATATATATATATATATATAGTGAGAATTTACAAAAAAGCAAAAGACAAAGACGGGTGTGTAAACAACGAACAGTTTAATGCTCGGGAAGTGAGAAAGTCTCTTACGTTTTGAGCCTATGCTCTTTGACAGAAAGGAACCCAGAAATAAAGAGGGAGAGAAAATAGAAAAAGGTTTAGTGGCTAGCGATCTTAGCACAAGGCATGAGGATGCAGAAAAAGCATTGACCTGTTTAGAAATAGGAGCTAAATTCCTAATTCAACTGCTGGAAGGCACTAAATAAAAGAAAAACAACAGTAGGCGAGGAAATGCATTAAGAATTAAGACATTGAAAAAGCATACCTTTAAAGAATATGCCATTCAGATACTCATATACCATGGTGTCAGATTCTGGCCCATTTACTTCGAGTGTAAATACTCAAATGTTTTTGCTCATGTATACTATTATTCTTTAATGAACACAAAAGAGCAAGACCTGGAAATGCAATTATAATTTTTACTGAAGAAAGTCAAAAACAACATCAGGTTTTTCAATTAAAACTTTGACCAATTCAAATAAAAAAATTCTTTTTCCTTTCTCTTCTTTTTCCTCCCCCACCTTAAAAGTACTAAACAAACAAGTCTGACCATACAAAAGCCATGCCTCTTTACCTCCCCCTCCTCAAAAACAATTTTTTCTTTTTTCTTCTCCCTTGCTTGGCAAACACCAGAAAATTCTTTATAAAAAGGCCAAGAAATCTAAATTTAAACCATTTTTTGATAAATCTGATAATGGAAGAAAGTGCTGAAAATGTAAATAAGATGTAAATAAATAAAAAATATATATAATCATCCAACATTCTGACTACTGTATTATTCTAAATATACAATATCTGTACATCACTTCAAAACTCTCTCTTCGTAGGATTTTCGAGCGAGATCGTTGCCAGTGCCCCTGGACTGGCTCTTGTGCGGGTGGCACATAAAATACACCATTTTGAGCGTGGCCATTACCAGTACCGCCTGACTGGCCTTCGTAGGATTTGTGAGCGAGATCGTTGCCAGTGCCCCTGGACTGGCTCTTGTGCGGGTGACACATGAAATACACCATTTTGAGCGTGGCCGTTGCCAGTACCGCCTGACTGGCCTTCATGCAGGTGACACGTAAAAGCACCCACTACACTCTCTGAGTGGTTGGCGTTAGGAAGGGCATCCAGCTGTAGAAACTCTGCTGAATCAGATTGGAGCCTGGTGTTGCCATCCAGTTTCACCAGTCCTCAGTCAACCCATGCTAGCATGGAAAGCGGACGTTAAACGATGATGATGATGATATTGATATGCACATATATATATATATATATATATATATATATATATATGTATATATCAGAGTGTGTCTTTGTGTCTATGTCCCCAACTACCCCTTGACAACCAGTGTTGGTGTGTTTATATCACTGTAACTTAGCAGTTTGGCAAAAGCAACTGACAGAATAAGTAACAAGCTTAAAAAGGCAAAACATAGCACGTACTGGAATTGATTCATTCAGCTAAAAAAATTTTTAAGGTGCTGCTCCATCATGGCCACAGTGAAATGAATGAAACAAATAAAAAATAGAAGATTAGTTTATTGAAAATGTGTGGCCTAGTGGTTAGGGTATTGGATTCATGATCATGCACTCCTGGGTTCGATTCCTGGGCCAGACAGCAAGTCTTGCCCTTAAACAAGATGCTTCATTTCACTTTGCCTCCATCTGCTTGGCTGTAAGCAAGTACCAGCTCAGCATGGGAGCAGCTCTCTCTCCCCACCTCCTGCTGTCTCATCCTTGATGTTCCACTGCTTCAAGGGTGGGGGGAGTCGAGAGGTTGTCGATATATCTGCATGTGACTAAAGAGGCACCAAAAACAATTAGTGACAGAGAAGGTTCTGTAGCATTGAGGCAAGTTTTGATGTTTCAGACAGAGAAAGGAATTTCACGAAAGAATTAGAGGAATGTTGGAGGGACGTGGAAGAAGCGAGGAGTACAAATCTGAATAATTTCATCTGTTATCTAACAAAATATATTTGCAGAAACAATCCATCTTCGACTTCCTTTGGTTCTGGTTTCAGTTTTGTATTCAGGCGTCCTTTTGCTTCAACCAACGTTTTAGCAACTCTATTTAATAGTTAATGCTTTTAAGTGGTTAGGAAACTAACAGAGCAGAAAGTACCGGAACTTATGTTTATGCAAAATGATACAAACAGTTCAACTTGATGACACTTCCTCTCCCCTTCTCCACCCGAACTGCTGTCAAGACCCCCTGCAGAGAAGATCTAAGGAAGGTATATAAAGGTACAAATCCAAACCAACCTTAGCTAAAATAATATTTACACAAGTTATTTTCTCACGGTTCTCTTTCATCCAAACTCTTTCTCGTATCTTTGCAACTAAGCACATTTTCATAATTAGTTTCTCGGTAACATTATTGTATTTTGCAAAGAGTTTACTCTGAAGTGCAGCAGGCATTGATAAACGTAATATTATACAGGTGTGGATATGTTGTGAAGTTGTTTGCTTCCCAACCACATGGTTTCAGGTTCAGTCTCACCACGCGGCACCTTGACTAAGGAACTGCTACTAAAGTTCTGGGTTGTGAGTGAATTCAATGGAGGGAAACAGAAAGAAGCTTAGTTTGTATATATGTATATATATGTGTATATATGTGTGTGTGTGTGTATGTATGTATGTGTGTATGTATGTAGATATATATATATATATATATATATCATCATCATCATTTGATGTCTGTTGTCCATGCTGGCATGGGTTGGATGCACTAGGCTCCAGTCTGATTTGCCATGACTTCCATAGCTGGATGCCCTTCCTAATGCCAACCATTCCAAGAGTGTGCTGGGTGCTTTTATGTGGCACCACATGTATATATTTATAATTCTACCTTTACAGTGCTTTACTTAGCTGGAAAATAACAAATATATTTATAATTTTTATATAAAACATTTCAACTGATTTTGGTTCTGTTTATGGCTAGACATATCAGCCGAATATACAGGCATTGCTGTAGCAGATATTCTAAATTTCGTCTTCGGTGAACCTAGCTGAAGAAGACTAACCAGATTTACGATAACAAACATATTCTGGAAATTCCAGAACTCAAGTACTAGGTTATCCATTCTAGGTTGCCCATCTATCCAGTGCTCTTCTTAGAGGAAAAAATCAGATTTTTTTATGTTCGCCGCCTGCACACATCTTTGCCAGTATATAGTCAGTGAAGCATTACATAGCATTGTACAGTTATCGACTTGCTTAATGGGTTTGTAAAAGAGCTTTTAAGGTACCTGTTTCTCTATCTTGTGAATCATTTAAAAAGCTAACCTTACCGATATTAGTATCTATGACTAATGTGGAAGCTTATTTTGCTGAAGGTTGTGGTTATATTCTTACAGAAACTATCTAAAGTATGACCATTGCAATTATGTGGTCCTCTTGAATCATCACCTTGATATAGAATGATAGCATGGTTAGGGATCTTTTTCTTTGGGGTTCCAATACATACAAACTGATTAGGTCTCAAATGTTGGCACTGTCTTATGAAGATCGCATTGAATAAGTTAGGAACAGAATAATTAGTTTAAACGGATCTGCTTATGAAGGGCAGAGTCTTGCTTATGTGCATAATCAGTTTTGTTTCTGACTCTTCACAGAAGCAAGATTGTATGCAATATCTAACACCTTAATAAGGCAGTGAGCTGGCAGAACCGTTAACATATTCTGAGTTCAAATTCCACTGAGGTCAACTTTGCCTTTCATCCTTTTGGGGGTTGCTAAAATAAGCACCAGTTGACCACTGGGGTCAATGTAATCAGCTAGCCTCGTCCCCTGAAATTGCTGGCTTTGTGCCAAAATCTGGAACCAGTCTCTAATGCCTTAAAAGGAATCTAAAAATTGAAAGATAAAAATCCCACAATGTTGAATTTGGTTACCATGGCACATGACTAATTGAATTATGATTTCCCTGGATTATGAATTTACTGTTGTTCCCTTGTTGTAGGATGGTATTCTCCCTAATTTTAATGTCCTAGGTATTTTGCATTTCATCTGTCTTCACATTCCGAGTTCAAATTCTGCTGAGGTTGACTTCTGTGGTCGATAGAATAAGTACCAGTTGAACTCTGGGGTCAATGTAATTGACTTACCCCTTCCTTTGAAATTGCTAGCCTTGTGCCAAAATTTGAAAACAATAAGGATGGTGAGCTGGCAGAACCGTTAGCATGCTGGGCAAAATGCTTGGCAGTATTTCGGCTGCCATTACGTTCTGAGTTCAAATTCAGCCGAGATTGACTTTGCCTTTCATCCTTTCAGAGTCAATAAATTAAGTACCAGTCATGCACTGGAGTCGATGTAATCAACTTAATCCCTTTGACTGTTCTTGTTTGTCCCCTCTATGTTTAACCCCCTGTGGGCAATAAAAATTATAAATATTTCTGGTTAGTTTTTCAGTGGTTTAGTCTTAACTCAGTTCTGATGGTGTCTATAAACCTGCAGCTCAACCTGTTTATAAAACTGGTCATGTGACCTTTTTGCCTATGTTTATCTCGGCACTCAACTCCCTTATCTCTACTGATAGCCTCTTTATTTATCAAGTTGTATGTCCTATCGGTAGTACTCAGGTACTTAGTAGTAATGTTTCTGAGAAGTAGTTGGTTACTTTTATCGTTATTACCTTCAAACAGGTTATTAAGTCTTATCAGAGGATACAAAAATGGTTTTAGAGGCTCTAAAGTTTCTAGTGTCTATTAAGTAGTGGTGGTCATGGTGTTGCACTCATGATCGTTAGATTGTAGGTTCAATTCCCAGACTAGGTGATCCATTGTGCTCTTGAGCAAAACACTTCATTCCACATTGCCCCAGACCACTCTGCTGTAAAAAAGTGACCTCATGATGGACTGGCCTTCTGTTCAAGACCAATGCCGGCCTGCATGTCGAACCAGTGGGGTGGCATCATTTAAAAGCTAAAGCAATGCAAAGTGCATCGTGAACAGCAATGTATAACAACATCCAATAGTCAGGTTGATCACGTGATCATGTGAAGTAGTTCCAAGGTGCAAAATAATTAACCCTAGGGAAATAATTAACCCTAGGGAAATAATTAACCCTAGGGAAATAATTAACCCTAGAGAAATAATTAACCCCAGGTATTGACATTGTACCAGTTAGTGGCACAGGTTGTGTACCAACCCGTCTGGAGCAAAGTATGGCTGAACTTGGGATCCTGGGGAGAGAACTCAGATACCTAATTCAAATGCTATAAATGATTGCAATATCTAAGACTGTAAAAGTCTGCAAGACTTTCGTAAGATTTAAAAGCTGATGCTTAAAACAAGATGCTCTCCTTCATTATCTTGCTGCCAAATAGGTGGCTGGTCAAAATTTATTCTGAAAAGGAGAAAAATATATGCAAGCATGCCCCCCCACCCATACACACACATTGTGGTTTTCTACTCCTTATGCAGTGTCTGACCACTTCTTGTACCTACACCTTAGATCCATCATGGCGTCTGATGTGGCTTTTTAAACCAGACAATGTTTTGAAAAGACACCTACATAAATTGCATATCTGCTTTGGACCACCAAGAACTGCAGTTAAGTTCTGATTTTTGTGGACCTTAAAATGTCTTTTGAGGCCTCTGTTAGAATTGCAGACCTTATGGCATAAACTGCATTGAAAGGTATACACAGATATACAGGCAGAGTAGTTGGTAGCGGTTCGTTTTTCATGGGTCCACAAATGAGATTTGATCCTCGCAAAAGAAAGGCATGGTCTGTCACAAACTGTGCACACAAAAAGGTTGTTGTGATTCATTTTCTCCTTGATCGTAACATTTTCCTTTAAATTTCTTTCGAGTTTTACATGGGTCGTCCTGGTTTCTTCAAAAGGTCTCACTCCATTCCACACATTTGTTTGCCATCCAGTTTGATCCAAAGCAAGGGTTTCTGTGGCCTTTGGATCCATTTCAAGTGACTTTATACATAATATACATACATACACGCACACACATATATATATATAATATACATACATATAGGTGCATGCATGGCTGTGTGGTACGAAGCTTGCTTCCCAACAACATGGTTCTGGGTTCAGTCCCACAGCGTGACACCTTGGAAAGTGTCTTCTACTATAGCCTTGGGCCAACCAAACCCTTGTGAGTGGATTTGGTCGATGGAAACTGAAAAAAGCCCATCATATATATATATATATATATATATATTTATATATATATATATATATTCTTTTATTTGTTTCAGTCATTTGATGGCGGCCATACTGGATTACAGCCTTTTCATCGAACAAATCTACCCCAGGACTTATTCTTTGTAAGCCTAGTACTTATTCTATAGGTCTCTTTTGCTGAACCGCTAAGTGACAGGGACAAACACACACAAACACACACTCGCACACACACACACTCACATACATATATATATGACGGGCTTCTTTCAGTTTCCATCTACCAAATTCACTCACAAGGATTTGTTCGGCCCAAGGCCATAGTAGAAGACACCTGCCCAAGGTGCCACACAATGGGACTGAACCTGGTACCATGTGGTTGGTAAGCAATCTACTTACTATGCAGCCATTCCTTTGTATGTCTGTTTTTGTCCCCTACCATTGCTTGACAACTGGTGTTGGTGTGTTTACATCCCTGTAACCTAGCAGTTTGGCAAAATAGACCAATAGAATAAGTACTAGGCTTACAAAGAATAAGTCCTGGGGGTCGATTTGTTCGACTAAAGGTAGTGCTCCAGCATGGCCGCAGTCAAATGAACGAGACAAATAAAAGAATAAAAGAATAAAAGAAAATACTGCATGGAAGCTGAGAAGTATGAAGGTGGTGGCTTGAGGGAGGAAATGGACAAGGCAGGGAGCACCACAACGTAGAAAAGCCAGCAGCTGAATGAAGGGTCACCAGAAGAAACGAAAGCAAAAGATGGAGGAACAGTCACGAGCAAATGAGCAAGCTGAAGATGGCCAAAGGTGAGTACAAAGAAAGCAGAAGTACTAGAAACAGGGATGCTGGGAGAAAGAAAGCTGGAGCAGTCCGTGCCTTCATGTTGGTCCTTACGAAGTTCTTGAACGTCTGCTTAGGTTTACACTGATTGTGTCTCTGCAAGTTTGCCATAAAACAGCTGTTTGGGTCGGCTTTCCTCTGCCATTTAAAAAATGTGGCCACACCATCTCATCTGATTTTCCAGAATCATTGATTTAATACATACATACATTCATACATACATACATACATGCATGCATGTGTATGCGCTTGCACACACACACACACACACACACATACATAAATACATACATACATACTACAGATTCACTCCATCACTGGAACCGTAAAAATCTGTGAAACATTCCAGAGGTTTCTCATTTAAATATATATGAGCATGTCTAGATATGTAGCTATATGCAGGAGAATACATACATAAAGCAAAACATACAAATCTGCACATATACACACGTACATACACACATACATACATGCATGCATACATACATAGACACATACATATATACATACATGCATGTATACATACATACACACATACATACATACATACATACATACATACAAACAAAAATACCCTGTTGTTGATGTTGAAATTCCAATGAAGGAACCTTGGATCTAGGTTAGAAACTGGCTCTTTCTCTATTTTCAAGAAATCTTGAAATAAACTGAATAATGACATACATGCACACATGCATACATTTGTAGTAACAAACTGCCTAAGCAACAATCTTGAGAAATTAAGCTTCTCAAAACCAGAAAGGAGAAAGCTAATTAGAAGATTACAGATTCAAGTCGTCAATGGAGCTGTAATGATTTGTAAAACTTTCCAGAAGTTTAGCATTTAAGTATGTATGCGCATGTTTAGACATGCAACTATATGCATGAAAATACATACATGTAAGTAGCATGAGTTTTTGACTGTTGTTCCAATGTATCATAGATTAGGCTGGACACATATCAGTAATTTTCTTTTCTTATTTTTCTCACTCAATGGACATAAAAAATAAAAGATAGAAAGATAGATTGATGGATCGATAGATAAATAGATAGATGGATAGACAGAGAGAAAGATAGATGGATAGATAGATAGATAGATAGATAGATAGATAGATAGATAGAGGGATAGCTAGATGGATGGATAGATAGATAAACAGACAGACAGACAGATAGATGGAAAGATAGATAGATGGATAGACAGATAAATAGACAGATAAACAAACAGACAGACAGACGGACAGACAGACAGATAGATAGATGGATAGATGTGAGAAGGCGACTACGTGCATGTGTACGCGTGATTGTACGCATGTATACGCGTGTGTATCTGTGAGTGTGAGAATGTGTGTGTTTATGTTCCCCCCGGTTGACAGATAAGATTTTGTCAGTGAAGGTTGCCGTTTCTTCTATCTCGGTGATATTACGAATTTTAGACTTCCACAGTTCAAGGTTAACAGCTGCAACAAAACTTAATATATTTGGCTTTTTTCCTATTCTTCTTTCACTCCTCTGGGTAAGTGTGAAATTACTCGTTCATGTTTTGCATTCGGCAAGTTTAAGATTTCTGTTTATATTTACGTTTTTTTTGTAGCTGACCAATAGTTAATATCTATTTCATTATTGCCCACAGGGGGCTAAACATAGAGGGAACAGACAAAGGGATTAAGTCGATTACATCGACTCCAGTGCGTAACTGGTACTTATTTAATCGACCTTGAAAGGATGAAAGGCAAAGTCGACTTCGGCGGAATTTGAACTCAGAACGTAGCTCGCCACTTTAATGATTAACAACATCGACGTATCTATGCAAATACACACACACACACACACGATTTACATTTAGTAGGATGTTTGCTTCTACAACTGTCAAAAGATCAAAGTGAAGATGTCAGCACACACTGCAGTATCCTTGCTCCCGCCAACAGTCCCAAGAAGGTAGTGATGCTGTTACAGGGGAATTGCTCGCCCCGTAGCACGCTTTATCATCTGTCATCTAAATATATTTATACGTATATATATAAAAATATATATGTGGGTGGGTGTAATGTACGTATATGTGTGTGTATGTTTGTGTGTTTATGTGAATGTATGTTGGTACTTTTTGGTTATCTCACCTCCATTAAAAAATTGCCATTAAAAATTTGGGTTATCTCCCCACTAAAAAATCGAGGGACTGGATCAAAAGGGCTTAGATCCTTTTTGAGTCAATACTTCAACACATTATTGACGTTTGGCCTCCTCAATAGGAATGGTCTGATTTGTTATAAAAATGTTATTAGATTCAATAAGATGTTTAACCTTTTCAGCTTCCATGTTTATTAATTTTTTCAGTTTTGTATGATTTGTTATCAAAATATTAGATTCAATAAGACGTTTAATCTGTTCGCTTTTCATGTTTATTAATTTTTTCCTTTTTTTTTTGTTTTATTGAGGGTTAAACAATTTTTTAAGTTGAGGGTGATAACCCAATTTTTTAATGGGGGTGAGATAATTAAAAAGGACCTGTATGTTTTAGACTTTACTATTACGACTCATAGATAGTATACTCTCTCTCTCTGTGCTTCTTTCTCTCACTCTCATATATATAAAATATATATATTGTGTGTGTGTGTGTATGTGTGTTTGTATGTAGATGATGTCTGCAATTCACTTTCAAGCAGTGCCATCGCTTGAACGTTTGTCTTAAAGCAGCATGGATTTGGTATTTCAGTCTTACACTCTTTTGCAAAGACGTGGCAACGATGAGCACCTCTTGCAGCAGGTGTTCAGAGAGTTACCACCCATGCAGACACATGCTGTCATTCCATCCTAGAAGTTTTCATTGAGTGTTTAAACCTTCAGTTTCATGCATGGTACTTACCAAAAGTATACGTATGCATGTATTGACTTCTGATTCTTTTGTTTGTTATACATTCATACGTACATACACATACATACAAACATAGCTGTATACAAATATACATTCACTCATACATATGTACAGACATACATACATACATATTGGCAAAAAATCTTGAATTAAACTGAATAATGACATACATTCATACATACATACATACATATATGCACACACACATACCAAAATACCCTATTGTTGATGTTGAAATTCCAGTGAAGGAGGCTTGGATCTAGGTTAGAAGCTGGTTCTTTCTCTATTGGCAAGAAATCTTGAAATAAAACTGAACAATGACATTCATACATACATACATACATACATACACACACATACATGGATACATGTATACATACATGCATCAAACATACATACATACATCTCCATCAATGATTTGACTGTTTCCCCTATATTTGACGAGAAATGTTACAGGTATCTAGGGATGGATGAAAATATATCTTACAATGGCACCGGTAACAACACACGTGTCACTAAGAAATATTACAACCGAATAAAGAAAATTTGGACCTCAGAACTCTCTGCATTCAATAGAACAGTGGCCCACAATGTGTTTGCAGTGCCAGTATTTATACCAACATTTGGGCTGCTTGATGGGATCAGAGCCATTGATGTGAAAGCCTGAAAAATACTAACAAGCACACACAATTTCCAAATAAACAGTGACGTAAACTGCCTCTACCTAAAACGAAAACAAGGCAGCAGAGGCTTAACATCGATCCAAAATGCCTTTGAATGTTGCATTGTATCTCTTCAGCAACACACACGCACACACACACACACACACACACACACACACACACACACACACACACACACACACACACACACACACACACAAGTAGATAGAAAGATAGATAGATGGATAGATAGATATCAAAATAAGCAACAGCATATCCAGAGGTGATGCAGTACAACCATTTCAAGCAACTCCATTTAATTGAACAATGTAATTCAGCTGAATCTCAATTATTTTGCTAGATAGATGGACAGATGGATGGATGAATGGATGGATAGACAGACAGTCAGATATATATATATATATATATATGTATATGACCCATGCTAGCATGGAAAGCGGACGTTAAACGACGACGACGATGATGATGATATATATATATATATATATATATATATATATGGATAGATAGATAGATAGATATAAGAGAAATTATAGTAAACACAAGTTTATGTCCTTTGTTCCGCCAAGTATATTTCTTCCTTGTGATTATTTGCATCCTCTGCGGTGGATGTTCCAAATGCAATTAGATGTTCAGCCACAACAGATCATCAGGGGAACATTTTATTGTATGATGTTACACAGATCAAACGACTGAAGTTGGACAGCGGCTGGACTTTCTTTAATTGGGCTGAAAGAGAAATAAATAGAGAGCAAAAAGAAAGATAGTGTGTGAGAGAGAGAGAGAGAGAGAAAGAAGAGAGAGTAAAGACAGGTTCAGGCGTAGTTGTATGGCAAGAAGTTTGCTTCTCAACCACATGGTTCTGGGTTCAGTTCCCTTGCATGTCAACTTGCGGAAGTGTCTTCTGCTATAACTTCAAGTCAACCAAGTGGCCTAGCATATAAAAAATCTGAAAATTCAGAAAAAATTGTATTACACGTGTATAAGGGATGACCACTAGGTGGACATCCAATATGCTAGAAAGAGATCATCAACGACCCAACCACAAAGAAATATAATGGAGAACATTATTTTTCTTAGTGGTTTGGTCGTTGATGACCTCTTTCTAGCATCTTGGATGTCCCCCTAGTGGAAAACAAACCTCATCCAGCTATTCTGATTATATGTCTGTGCACACGTTTGGAATGTGGTGTGTGCCAGAGGGTTTGCAAATCCAATGGGGGTCTTAAAAGACATGTTAGGATCCACAATGAGCAGAACTTACTTGCAGGTATTGGTAGTGCAAATCAGAGGTGCAATCTGTGTGGGTGTTTTTTCAAAACACTGTCTGGTTTAAAAAGCCACATCAGACGCCATGAAAGGGCTAAGGTGTAGGTGCAGGAGGTGGTCAAACTCTGTTTAAGGAGTAGACAACCACCATATATATATCTATATATATATATATATATATATATATATATATATATATATATATATACGACGGGCTTCTTCCAGTTTCCGTCTACCAAATCCACTCACAAGGCTTTGGTCGGCCCGAGGCTATAGTAGAAGACACTTGCCCAAGGTGCCACATAGTGGGACTGAACCCGAAACCATGTGGTTGGTAAGCAAGCTACTTACCACACAGCCACTCCCTGTAATTAGATATATCATCATCATCATCATCATCGATAACGATGATGATATGTGTGTGTGTGTGTGTGTATATGTGTGTGTGTATGTGTGTGTGTATCACTCTGCATTGAAAGGTCTGTTACCCTATGATTTTGTTCTGCATCAGGCTACATTGAAACAGATTTTTAGAAACCAGAAAACAAACCAAAATTGAAGGTCATAATTCGGAAAGTTGCTCATTCTAGACTGTCATAATATCTCTGAGAAATGCATTTAAAATGTTAAATAAATATCATTGGATGAAGTAGTAGTAGTAGTAGTAGTAGTAGTAGTAGTAGTAGTATGGCGGCGGCGGTGTCGGCGGTGGTGGTAATGGTGGTAGTAGTAGTGGTGGTGGTGGTAGTAGTAGTAGTAGTAGTAGTAGCAGCGGCGGTGGTAGTGGTAGTAGTAGTGGTGGTGATGGTAATGGTGGTCGTGGTAGTGGTGGTAGTAGTGGTGGTGGTGGTAGTGGTAGTCATAGTAGTAGTAGTAAAGTGAATTGCAAATGTGTAACATGATGCATCAAGTGATGCATCAAGTGAAAGTATTTGCCTGTGTAATATTCTTTTCTACTCTAGGCTCCCCCGAAATTTTGGGGGAGGGGCCCAGTCGCTTAGACCGACCCCAGTACGCAACTGGTACTTGATTTATCAACTCCAAAAGGATGAAAGGCAAAGTCGACCTTGGCAGAATTTGAGCTCAGAACGTAACGGCAGACAAAATACTGCTTTGTATTTCGTCCGGCGTGCTAACGTTTCTTATTTCTTTAACATAGAGGGGACAAACAAGGACAGACAAAGGGATTAAGTTGATTACATTGACCCAGTGTGTAACTGGTACTTATTTAATCGACCTCGAAAGGATGAAAGGCAAAGTCGACCTCGGTGGAATTTGAACTCATAATGTAAAGACAGATGAAATACCACAAAGCATTTCGCCCAGCGTGCTAACGTTTCTGCCAGCTCATTGCTTTGCCTGTGTAATAATGATGGAGTTATAGAAGCTCTCAGTCTCTTTATCTCTTGCCTTCTCTCTTTTTCTCTCCTTCTCAGATTTTTTTTGTTTTTTCTAATCTACCCTGAAGCAGGCCCGGAGAAGTGGGGGGGGGGAGTGCCATTGAGGAGGTCACAAATGATGGCAAAAGGGCTTCAACAGGCAGAAATGATTGATTGATTAATCAAACGATCATTTAGTTAATTGGTCAAATAGTTGACCAATTGACAAGTAAATAATCCTTTCTTCCCAACCATATAATTCTGGGTTCAGTCCCACAGTGTGGCATCTTGGGCAAGTGTCTTTTACTTAAACCTCAGGTCAACCAAAGCCTTATGAGCGAATTTGGTATATGGAAACTGAAAGAAGCCTTTCATATATATTTATGTATATATATTTGTGCGTGTTTTTGTGTCTGCGTCTGTGTCCTCCATCACTGCATGACAATTGGTATTGATGTGTTTATGTCCCCATAACTTAGCAGTTTGGCAAAAGAGACTGATAGAATAAGCACTAGGATTAAAGATATAAGTACTGTGGTCGATTCATTTGACTAAAATTTCTTCAAGGCATTGCCCCAGCATGGCCACAGTCTAATGACTGAAATAAGTAAAAGAGAAAAAAAGAAAGAAATAGATAATAAAGAAGTGACATATTTCCAGGGCATGTGCTTTCATTGGTGTAATGACCCACCCAAGATACAATGAAATATGTTTCAACACACGAGTTCACCTCAAGAAACCAAATGGAAACACAAAATTCATGTGGGTTCTTTTTTTCTTTTGTAAATCTGTACATATTTGGTAGAAATGGGGCAAAATCCTTGGTGTTTACCTTTCAGGAGATGTGTATAGTGAGTGGTGGTGGTGGCGGTGGTGGTGGCGGCGGCGGCGGCTGGTGGTTGTAAGGGTGGTGATGGTGGTGGTGGTGGTGGTGGTGGCAGTGATGGTGGTTGTTGTAAGGGTGGTGTTGGTGGTGGTGGTGATGGTGGTAGTTGTGATGGTGTTGGTGGTTGTGGTAGTGGTAGTAGTGGTGGTGGTGGTGGTGGTGGTGGTGGTGGTGATGCTAGTTGTTGTGGGGTGATGGCAGTGGGGGTTGTATGAAATCCCAACTCATAAACTGCCTTTCCTCCTTTCAAGGTTACCGAAACAAAAACAAAAAAGGAAAGAAAAAAGAATTGCATGAATACCAGGGGTGGATTGGTGGATCTGCAAGAATGTCAGAGTGAATGCCTTGTGGTACTAATTCCATCCCTTTGCCTTCTGGGTTCTAATCCTACCATGGCCTCGTTAGGTGGTAGACCTACTCCATTCCTCACTCTAACACCAGCAGCTGGTCCCTTTCGTACTTTTTGTGGATCCCACACTCTTACAAACAATCAGGACAGGTCCCTGCTTTGAAGACCCCTCCACCTCTCCCCTCTCACCAGTCTTGGTGGCCCTTTAAAGGGTTATAGCCACTTCCTTCTCTATTGCCTAAAAGAGAACCAAGAAAAACGAAAGCCAAGAGGCGGCATTTCAGAAAGAAACCAAGTTATTTTCAGAGAGAAGATAATGACTTTGAGCTGAAGCAATTCTGTGGTTTGAAAACCAAGAATAGAAAATAGAATTTAACAATGGAAGGCTGGTGTTATTGGTCATTCTGGGAGTTTGGGTCCTTTCTAGCTTCAGTTCTTCATTTGGAAACAAAAGCATTTTCGCATTCTCAGGATGTTTATAAATATCTGCAACAGATTATCCAGTCATGGAGACTTGGTAAAAGATGGATGAAAGTGTCTGTGTACGAGTGTGAAAGTATGTAAGTATCTATCTGTCTGTCTGTCTGTCTATCTGTACATACATGATTTATTCTTTGTAAGCCTAGAACTTATTCTATCGGACCCTTTTGCTGAACCACTAAGTTACAGAGACAAGCACACACATATATACATATATATATATATATATATTTATATATATATATATATATATATATATATATATATATATATATATATATATATATATATATATATATATATATATATATATATATATATATATATGATGGGCTTCTTTCAGTTTCCATCTACCAAATTCACTCACAAGGCCCAAGGCCATAGTAGAAGACACTTGCCCAAGGTGCCACGCAGTGGGACTGAACCCAGAACCCTGTGGTTGGTAAGCAAGCTATGTATATATATATATATATATATATATATATATATATATATATATATATATATATATATACGACGGGCTTCTTTCAGTTTTCATCTACCAAATTTAGTTTTATTTCAAGATTTCTTGCCAATAGAGAAAGAATTGGTTTCTAACCTAGATCCAAGCCTCCTTCACTGGAATTTCAACATCAACAACAGGGTACGTACGTATGTATGTATGTATGTATGTATGTATGTATATCTGTCTGTCTGTATGTATGTCTGGCTGTATGTCTGTCTGTCTGTCTGTCTGTATGTCTATCTGTATGTATGTCTGTATGTATGTATGTCTGTCTGTATGTCTGTCTGTGTGTATTTCTATCTGTCTGTCTGTATGTATGTATGTATGTATGTATGTCTGTCTGTTTGTCTGTATGTCTATCTGTATGTATGTCTATCTGTCTGTGTGTCTGTCTGTATGTCTATCTGTATGTATGTCTGTATGTCTGTCTGTATGTATGTTTGTCTGTGTGTCTGTCTGTATGTCTGTATGTCTGTCTGTGTATCTGTCTGTGTGTCTGTCTGTCTGTATGTTTGTCTGTCTGTATGTATGTCTGTCTGTGTGTATTTCTGTCTGTCTGTAAGTATGTCTGTCTGTCTGTCTGTCTGTCTGTCTGTCTGTCTGTCTGTATAAGTCAGTTAATTCTGTATATGTCTTCTTGTCAGTTGTCACGCTGAAGTATTTTGCCGGCAGAATATTATTTTTGGAGCAAAACTAAAAATATAACACACTGAATGAAGAAAGTAGATGGTTTATATATTTGCTCAAAGATATCACAACAAAGTGTTCCCCTCTCTCGCTCCCTCGCTTTCTCCCCCCACACCTCTTTCTTATAGCTACACACATGTATGTATGTATATGTATCTATGTGTATATGCATTTGAAGTGTGTATATAGCTGTGTATGTGTGTCAAAATATACTAAATCCACATTTGTGATAGTTGATGTTTAATTTTTAATGAAAATCCTGGTGTTATATTTTGGGGAAATTATTAATTTTCTTCTCACATTCTTTCTTTGTTTCACAGACTTTGGTGGTTCTTTGACGAGACTGAAGATGGCTGTTGTGGCTGGTAAGATACATCAATGGCAATTACAAAAACACACAAGCACACATGTATACACACAAACATAAAGATACATCTACATATACATATATATATATATATATATATATATATATATATATATATATTTATATATATATATATATATATATATATATATATATATATATATATATATATATATATATATATATAACGTCGGCACGCTGAAAGGTAGATCTGGTGAAATTGTTGAGATGCTTGAACGGAGATGCGTAGATATGTGCTGCATCCAGGAAGTAAGATGGAGAGGAGGTTCTGCAAGGTTCCTCACAGGCAAAGAACACAGGTACAAGATTTTCTGGGCAGGGAACACTGACGGGGTCGGGGGCGTAGGAATACTTCTAGCGGAGAAATGGGTGGATAAGGTAATCGAGGTCGTTAGAGTAAGTGACAGAGTACTTAAGATCAGACTAGTGCTTCATCATAGATTAGCTACTGTCATCTCAGCCTATGCACCTCAACCTGGGCTACCAGATGGTCTGAAAGACCAATTCTATGACACCCTCTTGCAAACTACCTCGTCGACGAGTGACAGGGACCTTCTCTTTGTGGCTGGAGACTTCAACGGTCATGTCGGACGTCGTGCTGGGGGCTTCCATGGCATACATGGAGGCTATGGCTTCGGTTCCCGCAACGAGGAGGGAACCAGACTGCTGGAGTTCTGTGATGCAACCAATCTTATGGTCTGCAATACCAACTTCAGGAAACCTGCCAGTCACCTAGTCACCTACCGCTCCGGCAGACACTCTAGCCAAATCGACTACATCCTCGCCAGAAATAGGGAAAGAGGGCGGCTTATAAATGCCAAAACCTACCCTGGCGAAGAATGTACCCCACAACATAGATTAGTAGTTAGCGACTTTGGGATCAAGGCAAAATGGGTGCCCAGAATTAGACAGGCTTGGAGAAGAAGGGTGTGGAAGCTTAAAGACCCTGCAAACGGACAGAGACTTAGAGACAAGTTACTTGAAGCATTTAACGAAATAGAAGGGGATATAGCATCATACAACGTGGAAGACAATTGGAGATTTCTGAGGGACAACCTGTTGAAAGCCACCGACCAGATTTGTGGGTGGTGTAAGGTCCCCTCCCAACCCAGAGTAACGTGGTGGTAGAACAAGGAGGTAGACAGGGCTATTAGACAAAAGAAACAGGCTTGGAAGGACTGGAAGAACGGTGGTAGCAGGGAATTGTACCAATGTGCCAGAAGGGAGGCTAGGCGACAGGTTTATTTAGCCAGAGGGGAAGCAGATAAGGAAAGATTTGCCAATGTTCTGCGCCGTGAGGACCAAAGACTCGAGGTATTTCGTGTTGCAAGACAGTGTAGGAGAGAGAATAGTGATGTTGTAGGAGAGAAATGTGTTCGCATGGATGATGGTACGCTTGCATTAAATGAGGATGCAAAGAAAGAGGTCTGGAGATGCCACTACGATAGATTGCTTAATAAAGAGAATGAATGGGAGAAAGAGAGCCTGCCTTATGTCGACCCAATAGAGGGACCAGCTATCCGAGTTGATAGCACCAGGGTAGATAAAGCAATTAAGAGTATGAAGACCGGGAAAGCCCCCGGCCCATCAGGAATCACTGCAGAGATGCTCAAAATATCTGGCAGTGTTGGCTATAGCCTAGTCACCCGTATTATGAACCAGGTGATACACGAAGGAGTCATACCCTATGACTGGTGTAGCAGCATCATAGTCAACTGCTACAAAGGTAAAGGGGACGCTTTAGATACAAATAATTACAGAGGCATCAAGCTGTTAGATCAGGTTATGAAAGTTACAGAGAGGGTCATAGCCCAACTAATTAGGGAGCGAATCAATTTAGATGAGATGCAG
The DNA here is from genome assembly GCF_046866305.1 of Octopus bimaculoides. Classification (NCBI taxonomy): domain Eukaryota; kingdom Metazoa; phylum Mollusca; class Cephalopoda; order Octopoda; family Octopodidae; genus Octopus; species Octopus bimaculoides. The sequence goes on along the minus strand of NC_142928.1, from coordinate 4,326,631 downwards.
TTTGGGTTCGTGCCAGGTAAAAGCACTACTGATGCCTTATTTCTAGTGAGACAGTTGCAGGAGAAATACCTAGCTAAGGATAAACCTCTGTACCTGGCTTTCGTTGACATGGAGAAAGCCTTTGACAGGGTCCCCCGATCCCTTATCTGGTGGTCAATGAGGAAACTTGGGATAGAAGAATGGTTAGTGAGAGCTGTGCGAGCCATGTACAGAGATGCTGCCAGTAAGGTGAGGGTTGGAAATGAGTACAGCAATGAATTCCGGGTAGAGGTAGGGGTCCACCAAGGTTCCGTCCTCAGCCCCCTATTATTTACCATAGTCCTCCAGGCAATCACAGAGGAGTTCAAGACAGGCTGCCCCTGGGAGCTCCTCTATGCTGATGACCTTGCCCTAATTGCGGAGTCACTATCAGAACTAGAGGAGAAGTTTCAGGTGTGGAAGCAAGGTCTAGAATTGAAGGGCCTTAGAGTCAACCTAGCTAAAACCAAAATCCTAATAAGTAGGAAGGTAGATAAAACACAAACCCCTTCAGGTAGATGGCCCTGCTCAGTATGTAGAAAAGGAGTAGGTAGTAACTCTATAAGATGTACCCGGTGCAAGCTATGGACACATAAGAGGTGCAGCAACATCAAAGGCAGGTTAACTAGGAAGTTAGTTTTTGTTTGTGGCAGATGTTCAGGTGCAATAAAGACTGCAAACAAACAGGAAACAACTTCTATCTCATTCCAGGGTGAAAAACTAGAGGTAGTCGATAGCTTCCGCTATCTGGGCGACCAAGTTAGTAGTGGGGGTGGGTGCGCTGAAAGTGTAGCTGCTAGAATAAGAATAGCCTGGGCAAAGTTTAGAGAGCTCTTACCCCTGCTGGCGACAAAGGGACTCTCACTCAGAGTAAAAGGCAGACTGTATGACGCATGCGTACGAACAACCATGCTACATGGCAGTGAAACATGGGCTGTAACTGCTGAGGACATACGTAAGCTCGCAAGGAATGAAGCCAGTATGCTCCGTTGGATGTGTAATGTCAATGTGAATACCCGTCAGAGTGTAAGTATCTTGAGAGAAAAGCTGAACATTAGAAGCATCAGTTGTGGCGTGCAAGAGAGACGATTGCGCTGGTATGGACATGTGGTGAGAATGGATGAGGATAGCTGCGTGAAAAAGTGCCACACCCTAACAGTTGAGGGAACCCGTGGAAGAGGTAGGCCCAGGAAGACCTGGGCTGAGGTGGTGAGGCAAGACCTTCGTACATTGGGCCTCACCGAGGCGATGACTACGGACCGAGACCTTTGGAAATGGGCTGTGCGTGAGAAGACCCGGCAAGCCAAGTAAGATCGCTGCCAGTGCCCCTGGACTGGTTCTTGTGCGGGTGGCACATGAGATGCACCATTTTGAGCGTGGCCGTTGCCAGTACCGCCTGACTGGCTCCTATAGGATTTTCGAGCGAGATCGTTGCCAGTGCCCCTGGACTGGCTTGTGCGGGTGGCACATAAAAGACACCATTTCGAGCGTGGCCGTTTTCGTGCGGGTGACACGTAAAAGCACCCACTACACTCTCTGAGTGGTTGGCGTTAGGAAGGGCATCCAGCTGTAGAAACTCTGCCAAATCAGACTGGAGCCTGGTGTTGCCATCCGGTTTCACCAGTCCTCAGTCAAATCGTCCAACCCATGCTAGCATGGAAAGCGGACGTTAAACCATGATGATGATGATGATGATATACGTACAAATATTCATACATGCATATACATAGACACACACACACACACACACACACACATATATGTACATACATTGTGGCACTCCATCAGCTACAACGACGAGAGGTCTAGTTGATCCAGTCAACAGAACAACCTGCTCATGAAATTAATGTGCAAGTGGCTGAGCGCTCCACAGACACGTGTACCCTTATGTAGTATCAGACATTATATGGTGACTTGAAAAGTGTTGAAGGACATCAAGTAGCATGTCAGCCTGCAGTCATGAGTGAGAATTGACATTTACTACCTAGACGAAACCCTCCAATATGTACATACTGTAGAACAGTGCTTCTCAAACTACCTGATGTGGTGTAGCGGCAATTTTTTTCGAATGTGCCAGGGACCGGTAATATTTCTTAGTAATATTAATTTATACCAGAAACAATATATATAATGACAATAATAAAAGTTGACAATTCTTTTTATTTTATATTAATTTTGTAAACAAATAATACAATATTATTGAGTTGTCCGGAAAGTTCGTGCCGAATTTTAAAGGAAAGAAAAAGGTCAATAAATACTTGCCATTACAATTTTAATCAACCAAATATGAACCATTTTGTTGCACAATGCGTCTCCATCTTTCCTTTAACTTGAAAATACCCTCTTCCCAGAATTGAGGTGCTTTCATGGCAAATAAGTCGAAAGGTAAGCTACTCTAAATCGGCACAAACTTTCTGGACAACCCAATACATAAGCATTTTATAATGTTTCTTTCTTCTCTGGAAACTCGCCGCGTACCGGCAGCTGATGGCTCGCAGACTGGCACCGGTCCGCGGACCACCACTTTGAGTAGCATTGCTGAAGGAGACCAAGAACCCCCTCTAAGGTCATTCCTTAACAAATAAAACAAGATGGAAATTTCTATTTCAGTTTCTTATTTCTTTTTCGGTAAATAATATTCTCATTCTCCATTTTTTGTTTTCATAAAGATTACACTTTTCTGGGTGGCATATTTGAGATGACAGATCCAATGAAGAAGGATTTTGATGAGCATGGTTATTTCATTGTCAGGTAAGACTTCACAAACATGTTTTGCTTGAGTCAAGGTACTTCCCTCATCATCATCATCATCATTACTGTCATCACCTGGCTGTTTCTGTTGCCAATAGCTAATTCATACACAATCTGTCACTTTTTTGTGACATCACTGATTCTTTAACCAAAATTTGGTGTTTGGCTGTCTGTTGCTGAGGATCTGCAATTTACAGTGAAATCAAATGAAGACACTGTGCCATTTGTATTGTAAGGTCTCAAGTTTGATTTCTGATGGTACATTTTATCCTTGAGCAAGACACTTTATTTCACGTTGCTCCAGTCTGCTCTGGTGGCAAAATTGAGCAGTACCAGTAATTCAGATGGTCAGCCTTGTCACATCCTGAATCTTCCAGAGAACTACATTAACCCTTTCGGTACCAACCCGGCTGAAACCAGCTCCGACTCTGTAGTACAAATGTCTTGTTTTCATAAGTTCTGAATTAAAATCTTCCACCAAACCTTAGTCACAATTTATGTTCCTAACACAAGCTTAATGATAACCAAGTTATTTTACTAAATTCTTTGTTATATTTAAAATTAATTGAAAGAAACACAGAGCATCTCAACAGAAATATGGTAATAAAAGGGTTAAGGGTGAGTGTATCTGTGGAGTACTCAACCACTTGCACATTAATTCCATGAGCAGGCTGTTCTGTTCATCAGATCAACTGGAACCGTCATTGGTCATAACTGAAGGAGGTCCAGCCATATAAATGAGCACAAGATTACAACACCCTTGCTGAAGGGGACCGTAGCCTATCACAGGGACAGGGGGATCCATTTACATCTGAGTGGACTGGAGCAATGTGGAATGAAGTGTTTTGCTCAAGAACACAATGCATTGCCCAGACTGGGAATTGAACCCATGATCTTACAATGACTATTTTACTCTTTTATTTGTTTCAGTCATCTGACTGCGGCCATGCTGGAGCATCACCTTTAGTCGAACAAATCGACCCCAGAACTTATACTTTGCAAACCTAGTACTTATTCTATCGGCCTCTTTTGCTGAACTGCTAAGTTACAGGGATGTAAACACACCAGCATTGGTTGTCAAGCGATGGTGGGGGGGGGGGACAAACACAGACACACAAACATATAAATACATACATACATACATACTTATATATATATATCTGTATGTGTTTGTGTGTCTGTATAAGTATATATGACAGGCTTCTTTTCAGTTTCCATCTACCAAATCCACTCACAAGGCTTTGGTCAGCCCAAGGCTATAGTGGAAGACACTTGCCCAAGGTGCCATGCAGTAGGACTGAATCCCGAACCATGTGGTTGGTAAGCAAGCTACTTAGGGTTAGGGTTAGGGATGCTGTCAGTAAGGTTAGGGTTGGCAATGAGTACAGTGAAGAATTCCGGGTAGGAGCATGGGTCCACTAAGGATCAGTCTTCAGCCCCATCAGAGGAATTCAAGACAGGATGCCCCTGAGAGCTTCTCTACGCTGATGACCTTGCTCTAATAGCTGAGTCACTATCAGAACTAGAGAAGCAAGGTCTAGAATTGAAGGGCCTTAGAGTCAATCTAACAAAAACCAATGTCTTAATAAGTAGGAAGGCAGACAAACTACAAATTCCTTCAGGTAGATGGCCCTGCTTGATCTGTAGAAAAGGTGTAGGTAGAAACTCCATAAGATGTACCCGGTGTAAGCTATGGACACATAAGAGGTGCAGCGATATCAAAGGAAGGCTAACTGGGAAGATAGTTTTTGTATGTGGCAAATGTTCAGGGGCAATGAACACTGAAAATGTGCAGAAAACAGCCTCCATCACATTCCAGGTGGAAAAAAAAATGACAAGTAGTTGATAGCTTCTGTTACCTAGCTGACCAAGTCAGTAGGAGGGGCTGTTGCTCTGAGATTGTAGCTGCTAGAATAAGAATAGCCTGCACAAAGTTCAGAGAGCTCCTACCTCTGATGGTGACAAAGGGCCTCTTTCTCAGAGTAAAAAGTAGACTGTATGATGCATGTGTGCTAACAGCCATACTACATAGCAGTGAAACATGGCCCATGACTGCTGAGGATGTGTGTAAGCTTGCAAGGAATGAAGCTCGTATGCTACGATGGATATGTAATGTCAGTGTGCATACTTAACAGAGTGTAAGTACCTTGAGAGAAAAATTGGACATAAGAAATATCAGTTGTGGTGTGCAAGAGAGACGACAGCACTGGGAATGTCATGTGTTGCGTATGGATGATGACAGCTATGTGAAAAAGTGTCACACCCTAGCAGTAGAGGGAACCTGTGGAAGAGGTAGACTCGGGAAGACCTGGGATGAGGTGGTGAAGCATGATTTTCAAACGATGGGTCTCACAGAGGCAATGACAAGTGACCAAGACCTTTGGAGATATGCTGTGCTTGAGAAGACCTGGCCTAAGTGAGACCATAACCATGGCCTATGCTAGGGCAGCATAACCAGCCCATTCAAGAGTACCCATCAATCATTGGGCAATAAACTGCGCTTGTGAAGACCTGTTGAGGCAAGTGAAGTCATTGCTGTGGCCAATGACAGTACCGCCTGACTGGCACCCATACCGGTGGCATGTAAAAAGTACCATTCGAGCATGGTCGTTGCCAGTGCCACCTGATTGGCCCTCGTGCCAGTTGCACATAAAAAGCACCCACTACACTCTCGGAGTGGTTGGCATTAGGAAGGGCATCCAGCTGTAGAAACATTACCAGATCGGATTGGAGTTTGGTGCAGCCTTCTGGTTCGCCAGTCCTCAGTCAAACCGTCCAACCCATGCCAGCATGGAAAGCGGACATTAAACGACGATGGTGGTGGTGGTGGTGATGATGATGATGATGAACAACAACAATAATAACAGTAACAATGTGGAAAACAAGAGAAGCGGAATATTTTGAGAGTTGACACTGAAAAAATATCGGAATTAAAGACGTTTGGTTCGAGAAGAGAGAAGAGAAGGATTTATAATTGAATATTTGTGTTTATCGTAAAGATCAATATCAATCTGTGATGCAATATGTCTTCTAAAGATATTGAAGTGTGAGAAAGAGATTAATGAAATGATTTCAACATTGATGGAATACTTTTTATTATTTAATATATGTATGGATGTATATGTATGTATATATGTATGTATGTATGTATGTATGTGTGTATGTATGTATGTATGTGTGTATGTATGTATATATACATATATAATATGTATGTGTGTGCATATATATACATACTTACATATACATATATGCATATATATATAGGTATGTATATATGTATTTATCTATCTATCTATATATATACATATATGAATATACATATATATATATACATATATATATATACACATATATATACACATAGATATATACATATATATATATATATATATATATATATATATATATATATATATATATATATATATACATACATATATATATATATATATATACATACATATACATACATATATATACATATACATACACACGCACACACACAAACACACACACACACATACACACACACACACACACACACGTATATATGTATATAATATATAATATTTCAGTCACATGTTAATTTAATATTGATTATCTGTTCAAAGATGGAAGAGACCTGTCAGAAAATAACCATTGGAGGGGGGGGGGGGGAACAAATAAAAACAATGACATTCAAAGTTTCTAAGCAAACAAATAATAAAGCGATGGAAGTGATTGTAGTTCTGTTCTGATTTCGGAAAAGTTTATTCGTTTACTGATTTTAGGTTTTGGAATTGTAAAAACCTGAATTTGGAATTTAATTTCAAAATTAAATCTTGTGTTTTGTAAATAATACGTTACTTAAAAAAAAGAAAAAAATTGATGAAGAAAAAAACAACTTGTTTAATTGGTTGTTGATGTTGTTGGTATTGTTGTTGTTTCGCACCAAGTCAGCAGAATTAAATCAAGCAGATCTATGATAGAAGACAACCCAATTGTGACCATCTTGTTTTTTTTTTGTCTATCTGTAGCGGGATGTGTAGCGAAATGTGATGTTGATGGATCAATGTAAGGTGTCAGCTGTAGCAGATTATTCTGGGTGTATTTGACGGGCATCAAAGGAAAACAAATGAAAAAGAACTGAAATGCAATTTCAATAATTTGTTTAGTTACAGTTGTATTCACTTTGTTGCATACTTGAACAAATATGTCGCTACAGAATACAGCCAACTACTTCAAGTCGGCGAGGTAAAACCAGGAGAAAGAGAATGTTGTTGTGACAAGATAGTACAAGACATATTTTGTGTCTGTGTACACGTTTGTCATTTGGTTGTGTTGTCTTTCTATTTTTCTATCTCATCAGTTCATGGTCTGCAACTGCTATTGTCCGGTCTTTTGGCTCACAGTGGTCACCATCTCCTCACATTGCTGACTGTCTGTTAACCGCTGGCTAACTGGTGTATGTCTATGGAATTATCAATGGCCATCCTAGCTAGAAGGATGGATGTATCATTATAAGAGTGACTCGTGCCTATTTAGGTCACCTGTTGTCCAGCTGAACTTTCTGTGACATAACCCAGGTCGGAGGTCGAGTGGAAACTCATCCATCACTTTCTGACAGGACAAAGAAATTTTTGGTGCCTGGTCAGCTGATAGCGGTGGATTGAGCAAGCTAGAATCCTTAGATTCAGTTTCGAATCTCTGCCCAGAAAATAAAATGTAGTTTCCACACTACCTTTGATGCCGGTCAAACACATCGAACATAATCTGCTACACCCGGCAACACACATTGATTCAACATCACATTTCGCTACACATCCCACTTCATATCCAAGGCTTAATTGTACGTGTCCTTCCTTTTTTTAAAGACAATAGGGTGTGATTTGAGGTAGATTTGGTTTATATTTCTAGCAAGTCAAATGACTACATAGGGGATTCTTCATTGGTTCAACTGTAAATAAGAATGTTGACTGCAATTGTGACATCTGGTCACAAAATAAAATCTTCTGCCTTGGCAGCAGTGGAGACCATGGAATAAAGGAATGGTAACTCACAGAGAGGCACTGCAATGCCATGAGCACTGCCTTCTGCCTTGACTAAAGATTAAAGACAATAATGACAGATCTTGAGTAGAGGGGCTGTCATTGATGAGGTTGTGAACGGAGAGAAAAAGATTCTGGCAAACCCAGATGATTAGTTGACTGTTTGAACAATTAATCAAACACTTGATTTAAATGGTTAAATTATTAATTTGCTAGCTAATAATAATAATGATTAAAGAAATGTGTTTCTTAATGCCATACTGACTCTCTCATGATACAAAATTTGAGTGAGGGCCTGTTGTATCCTTCAGAAAGACACCTTATTTCATGTTACTTCAGTCCACTCAGCTACTTGCACATTAATTTCACAAGCTCAAATCAGCTGGAACCCTCATCACCATAACCAACAGAGAACCCATTTACTACAAAATTTGTTTCAATACACAATTTCACATCAAGACTCTTGCAGACCAAACACAAATACAAAAATAATCCCCAATAAACATTTCTTTTTTTGTGAAATATTTGAATACATCATTGGAGAATGTTCTCTGGTTTCTTTCAACATCTTACTGTTCTTTCTTCTTTCTCTTTAAAGGGGTCTCATTAATGAAGAAGAACTGCAGAAAATCCACAAAACTTTGACTGAAAGTGAGCTTTGCAGCCATGCTTATGGTGTAAGTAAGATTGGTTTCAACGTTGGTGCAAGGCCAGCAGATTCGAGAGAAGAGCCAAGTTGATTACATCGGTTCCCCCAGTGGTCAGGATGAAAAGCAAAGCTGACCGCAGTGGAATTTGAACTCAGAACATAAAGACAGGCGAAATTCCACTGACCACCTTATGGTGTCTGTTATATTCAAAACCAACGGACATAGATATATATATATATATACATATATATATATATATATATATATATATACATACATACATACATACATATATGTGTGTGTGTGTGTCTGTGTTTGCACCCCCACCACCATTGCTTAACAACTGATGTTGGTCTGTTTATGTCCCTGTAACTTAGCAGTTCAATAAAAGAGATCGATAGAATAAGTACTAGGCTTACAGATAATAAGTCCTGGGGTTGATTTACTCGACTAAAGGTGGTGCTCCAGCATGGCCGCAGTCAAATGACTGAAATGAATAAAAGAATACATTAATATCCCATCTCTTCAAGGCAGAATGGTCAGTGCTCTGTGCAAAATGCCTAGCAGCGTTTCCTCTGTCTTTACATTCTGAGTTCAAATGCTGCTGGAGTTGACTTTGCCTTTCATCTTTTTGGGGTCAATAAAATATGTTCCATTAAAGACTGGGGTCAATTCGTGAAATACTAGAGTCAACTTTTATACAGGGTCTGTGGAAAATTCCCAAATTTTGGGCCAAAAATAAGGAGTTGATTTTTACATGAGATTGACTATTACTCAAGCATATATGGTAATATTAAATCAGATACATACAATTTTTATAATTTACATCATTACATATTGCTTTCTAATTAAAGTTACAGTTGTTTGTTGTATTCAAAATATATCCATAGACACATAGCTATCAGAATTTATAGAATCTCGTATTCAGTTCCTCCTGCTTACTGTATTTAAAATTAAACCATACACACATCATCATCATCATCATTTAACATCCATTTTCCATGCTGACATGGGTTGGATGGTTTAACAGGAGCTGGCAAGGCCAGGAACCACACTAGGTTCCATTGTCTATTTTGGATTGGTTTCTACCACTGGATGCCCTTTACAGAGTCCTCAGTGCTTTTTACATAACACCAGCACACATAACTTACATAATTTAGAACACTAAACTCGGCAAGCGAAAGCGAAATCGTGATGGCTTCTGTGACGGTGGCACGTAAATAGCACTAGCGTGATCGTTACTAACATTGCCTTCCTGGCACTTGTGCCAGTGGCACGTGAAAAGACATTCGAGCAAGATCGTTGCCAGTGCCGATGGACTGGCCCCTATGCAGGTGACATGTAAAATACACCATTTCGAGTGTGGCTGTTGATCGTTACCAATGTCATCTCCCTGGCACTTGTGCCAGTGGAATGTGAAAAGACATTCGAGCGAGATCGTTGCCAGTGCTGATGGACTGGCTCCTGTGCAGGTGGCACGTAAAATACACCATTTTGAGCATGGCCGTCGCCAGTACCGCCTGACTAGCCCTCGTGCCGGTGGCACGTAAAAGCACCCACTACACTCTCGGAGTGGTTGGCTTTAGGAAGGGCATCCAGCTGTAGAAACTCTGCCAAATCAGATTGGAGCCTGGTGTCGCCTCCTGGTCCACCAGTCCTCAGTCAAATCGTCCAACCCATGCTAACATGGAAAGCGGACGTTAAACGACGATGATGATGATGATGATTCATGTTACATTCTACTTAAATTTATAATTCTTCAACATTTGTTCCTCAGAAGAGATGAAGTTGGTAAAAAACCCAAACTTGCTATCTTGAGTTCGTTTTTTTGCCCATCCCGTCTCATATGGTCATGAAAGAATACAATACCGAATACAAACAGCCAAAACAGGGTCCCTCTGAAGGGTTTCTGGAGTAACATAACTTGTGTGTGACTCTGAAATCAAGGAGTCTCTCTTGACTGAGCTGCTGCTTTGCATTGAAGGGTCGAAAATCTGGATCCATGGACATGTGATTAGAACACTGGAAAAAAGAATCAAAAGATGGATTATCCAATCCAAGCAAATTGGCCGGGGACCAAGGGGTAGACTAAGGATGAAACAGTTGGATAATATCCATAATGTCTGTTGGTCAAGCTTGAGAATTCAGTCAGAAGGTGTATTGATGGTTGCTTCTGATGGGACCCTTATGGAGGAAGTGCCTAAGGACTCTATTCCCAGGATTAGTGAGTGGAGAAGATGGATGGATTACTCAGTGTATTTAAAATTAAACGACACACACACACACATACACTGGCACTTCATTGGTTACTATGACGAGGGCTCCAGTTGATCCGATCAATAGAACAGCCTGCTCGTGACATTAACGTGCAAGTGGCTGAGTACTCCACAGACATGCTTACCCTTAACATAGTTCTCAGAGAGATTCAGTGTGACACAGAATGTGACAAGGCCGGTCCCTTTTGAATTACTGGTATGACTCATTTTTGCCAGCTGGGTGGATTGGAGCAACGTGAAATAAAGAATCTTGCTCAAGGACACAATGTGCTGCCAGGAATTAAATTTTTGATCATGAGCCAAATACCCTAACCACTAAGCCACTAACCTTAACTGCACGCACGCATGCACACACAGACGCATACACGTGCACACACACACATGGACGGACATGCACACACACACAAGCACACATGCATGCACACACACATACACGTGCACAACTCACACACATCTGTGCATACATGTATACATACTCACACATGTGCATACATGCATACACACATGCACACACATATATATGTGTGCACACACACCTGTACACACATGTACACACACACACACTCACACACGCACACGCATGCACGCTTACACCCACACACACACACACCTGAACACATGCACACACACATGCATACACACATGTACACACACAGACAAACACATGCACACACACACACCTGCACACGCATGTACACACACACCTCTCCTAATTAATGTAATGACAAAACCAAATGTTATGTCTTGATAAATGCATCGTTATGTCCATCCATCTTTTGTCTAGGTTGACGACGATGCTGGAGGTAAAAGCAGGATGACTCTTTGGAGCTTTCCTGGCAATGATGTGACGGGGATGCTGGCACGGTGTAACAAAATTGCTGGAACAAGTGAAAAGGTCAGAATTAAAATATTTAGATTAAGTTGTTGTTGTTGTTCATCATCATCATCATCATCATTTAATGTCTGTTGTCCATGCTGCCATGGGTTGGACAGTTTGACCAGGGCTGGTAAGGTGAGGGGCTGCACCAGACTCCAGTTTGATTTGGCATTGTTTTCAAAAGCTGGATGCCCTTCCTAATGCCAACCACTCCAAGAGTGTAATGGGTGTTTCCATGTGCCACTGGCACAGGTGCCAGTTGCATCAACCATCAACCCCATTTTAACCCCCACTTTCCCAATGCTTGCATGGGTTGGGTAGTGTTTATTGAGGCAGATTTTCTACAGCCAGACGCTCTTCCTGTTACCAACACTCACTGTTTCCAAGGAAAGTAATATTTCCCCAGGGCCAAACATGTATTATAAACAAGATGATACAATATTGTCACTAAGCAATGATGAAAAATAAACAGACTTTCGGTTTGTTCAAATATGGTTGTGACATATTTTAACTTTTAATGGCAATTTCACTGCAGTTTAATGTGGAAAAAAATCTTAAGACAAAAAGGTGTAAAAATACATCACATCCATAGCGTCAACCTCTGTTAGACTCCTAGATGCATTTCTGGTTCCATAGCCTTTCTCAGTTGGAGATACCAAAGAGAGAAAACCCTGAGTAGATTAGAAAGCCATACCTTTGTAATGGAACAGTCAATATTGGTAACTGACTTGTGCTTGTGGACTGCCTGGTTTGAACAAATACAATAATGGCAATGCTGTGTAGTGATGAGGAATATATAAACTTCAGGTTTATTCAAATATGTTTGTGTGCTGATGCCTGCCAATCTGATAAGAAATGGTTATGTGTACAAAGAACATCGGGAATCAAAACGGTGACATACTTATCCATTTCTCATATGTTCTGGCAGATTTGAACATGAAATAGCTAATCACTTGTGTGTTTTGTAATTGGAGAATGACTTCTATCAGACGAATGAGTGTTGGTAACACTTGATTCGTAGGAATATAGAGACTTCGGTGGCGCTGGGATTTCAATATTTTGTGAAATATGGAAAACAGGAAGTTATTTCAGCTTAAAGAATGAAACTATATATAAAATAATAATAGAAGTAAATCATCATCATCATTATCATCATCATCACCATCATCACATCATCATCATCATCATCATCATCATTTACCGTCCGTTTTCCATGCTGGCATGGGTTGGCTAGTTTGACAGGAGCTGGAAAGCTAGAGAGCTACGCCAATTCCATTGTCTGTTTTGGCAAGGTTTCCACAGCTGGATGCCCTTCCTAACACCAACCGCTTTACAAAGTGTACTGGACATTCTTTATGCGATATCATCACCAGTGCTTTTTTTACATGGCACCAGTAATAGGGCTTTGAGAGGAAGAATAGGACTAAATAGCTCTGAACTTCATACTTATTGGTAAAGTTGTGAAAGATAACCCCTAAGACATTTTGTGATATTAAAAAGACTGGCACTCTGTTGGTTACAACAATGAGGGTTCCAGTTGATCCAGTCACTGGAACAACATGTTCATGATCATACCATGTGGCTGAGTATTCCACAAACACATGTACCCTTAACATAGCTCTCAGAGAAATTCAGCATGATACACAACATGACAAGTCTGGCCCTTTTGAATTCCAGGTACAACTCATTTTTGCCAGCTGAGTGGACTGGAGCAACGTGAAATAAAGTGTCTTGCTCAAGGACACAATGCCCTGCTGGTAATCGAACCCATGACCTTATGATCCTGAGCTGAACACCCAAACCACTAGGCCACTTGCTTTCGCTTGTGATATTGAGGAAATACACTGAACAACATTCTCAGTAAATTTGATAAATGGGAACGGATGTGAGATACATGATATCTGTGGATGTCCATGTTTCTAGGCAATGACAGGAGACCGGGACCTTAGGAGATATGCTGTGATTGAGAAGACCCAGAAACTAAAGTGAGATCATAGCTACGCATGTCCGGCCCAGTTAAGTGTACCCCTGATGCGTCATGCGATATGATATGCTTGAGAAGACCTGTTGAGTCAAGTAAAACCAATATCATAGCTGTGGCCAGTACCCTCTGACTGGCTCTCATGCTGGTGGCATGTAAAAAGCACCATCTGAATGTGGTCAATGCTAGGTCCACATGACTGGCTCCCGTGCCGGTGGCACATAAAAAGCACCAACCGAACATGGCCGATGCCAGTACCTCTTGATTGGCTCCCGTGCCAGTGACATGTAAAAAGCACCATCCAAACGTGGTCAATTTCAGTACCCCTGACTGGCTCCTGTGTCGGTGGCACATAAAGAGCACCATCTGAATGTGGTTAATGCCAGGTCCACCTGACAGGCTTCCGTGCCAGTGGCACATAAAAAGCACTATCCGAATGTGATCGATGCCAGGCCCGCCTGACTGGCTCATGTGCTAGTAGCATGTAAAAATCACCTACTACACTCTCGGAGTGGTTGGCGTTAGGAAGGGCATCCAGCTGTAGAAACACTGCCAGATCAGATTGGAACCTAGTGCTGCAGCTGGCTCTCCAGACCTCAGTCAAACAATCCAACCCATGCTAGCATGGAAAATGGACGTTAAACGACGACGATGACGACGATGACGATGATGATGATGATGACGATGAATCACTACATGTAACAAACTTTACTACATGTGGGTAGAAGTGAGATATGTAATGTCCATGTTTCTGTTTGTATAATGAATGACTACAGAAGATAATTAAAAATATTGGTTTCAAATTTTGGTGCAAGGCTAGCAATTTCAGGGGAAGGGTGCCAGTCGATTAGATCGACCCCAGTACACAACTGGTACTTAATTTATTGACACCAAAATGATGAAAGACAAAGTCAACCTTGGCAGAATTTGAACCAGAACGAAAATGCAAATGAAATACTGCTAAGTATCTTGCTCAGCAAAGTAATGACTCCGCCAGCTCGCTACTTTACAGGTAATTAAAAAATGTTATCACAAATCACTTATATCTCTTCTAATTACTGATGACATGTTTATATTTTGGCAGCTTCTAGGAGGTGAAGTGTACTTTTATCATGGAAAACTCATGATGAAGGATGCCTTTTCAGGTGGTAGGCATGTCTGGCATCAAGATTATGGGTAAGTATTGAGTTTTATGACTCACCACTAACAATATGTATGTGTGTCTAAGAATGGAACCCACAACGTTATGATTGTGGAGCAAAATCCAAAATCACTAGGCCACATGTCTTCACAAAGATATCTACCACATGTGCACACACACACACAAATGTATACATACAATATGTAGCTCTCTCTCTCTTGATATATACATACTGTGCCAGTGGAGCACTGACAGCACTGTCCAAGCGTGATCATTGCCAGAGCAGCTGTCTGGCTTCCATGCCAGTGGCACGTAAACAGCACCATTTGAGTGTGATCGTTACCAGCGTCGCTTTACTGGCACTTGTGGCGGTGGCATGTTTAGAAAATCATTCGATCGAGGTCATTGTAGCATCTGAAGGGTGGTGGAGTGGACAGAGAGAATCATTTGAGCATCAGAGAAAGTGATTCATGGTATTTGTTTTGGTTCAAACATATTTTGGAGAAATCATCCCACCAAGAAACAGCTGTAAAGAGATCTGCTTATTTTTACCATTATAAGAGAAAGGTGCTTGTGTTGTGTAGGATATTGCTGTCGAGCTAAACAAGAGCTGGCAAGTGACCTGTGGCTATGGATGCCAAAGCATGGTTGTACTTGAGCTGGTTGTCTGAACACAACGTATATAGATCAACTCATCAGAGATACTGGATGCCTCCCCAAAGACCTTCCTCAACTAACACAGGACCAACATGGATGACATGTGCAGGTTAAAAATGTCTGAGCCAGCTTGACCAGGCAATGATGATGTTCTGAGTTCAAATTCAGCTCAGGTCATCTTTGCCTTTCATCCTTTCCTGGTCAATAAAATAAAGTGCCAGTGATGTATTGGAATCAATTTAATCAATTAACCCTTCCTTCCCCTCAAATCTGTTGACCCTAACCCTAAATCCAAACCAGATATTACTCATATTGTGTATTATTATTGATAGGTATTGGTACAACAATGGCTGTTTGACTCCTGATTTACTGACAGTCTACGTAGCGCTTGATAAATGCACCAAAGAAAACGGCTGTTTGCAGGTGAGTAATTATCTTTTTCCTTTTATCTTTTACAGAGCTCATCGGTTCTGTACCAGCAGGAACACGGGTGCTCGCTCAACGACATAGAAGTTAAAATCATAGAACAAACGCAACGCTTAGACAAATTACAGAAGCTACACACATAATAGAAGATAAACCTAGCCTGAATAGGAAACTAGAATGGAACGCTAGCACCCCCCCCCCCCCCAACACACCGCAACCTATGACAGAATAAGATCTCCATAAACTGATAACAATATGAATATAATATAATACAATACACAGATAAATAAATGGAGTTAAATAATTATATACATTAACAAAATAAATTAAATTAAATTAAATACAAAATAAAATAAAAACAAATTAAACGAACGTGTATAAACAGGGGATACTGATAATACAGGCACATTCCCCCCCACACACACATACACATACACTTACTAAACATAGACACACACAGGGGTGTATGCACAAATAGGAAAGAAGAAAGCAAAGGACCACTGATGAGGTCACAGAAGTGTGATAAAAGGACTCTGGCCAAAATACGATTAATATAAAATAAAGCTGAAGCAAATGAATACCAAATATATAGTGCGTGTGTTTTTATTGGCTAAACTGTCAACATGGCCATCCCCAAATACAACAATAATATATATATATATATATATGGGAGAATGTATGAAAAAACAACAACAGACGAGGACAGGTGGTGTAAACAACAAAAGGATGTATTAGTATGACGCTCGGGAATACGGAAAGTCTTTGACGTTTCGAGCTACACTCTTCAACAGAAAGAATACGGAGACAAGGAGAAAAACACGGAGAAAAAAAATTGAATAGTGTTTGGTCAACGGTCAATCATGTATATATATATATATATATATATATTTGTATTTATGTGCTTTACTGAGTATATTCCACTGATGAGGCAAAGCATTTCTTATGCAGAGTCAGAAATTCGGGATCTGGAATCATCCAGTAAATTTTGTTAGTTTATTTTGTCTCTTTGTCTTCTCTCCTGGTGCCATATGAACATTTATTGTGGTTTTAGAGTCAAGCTTTGGCTGCTATTTCAGCGTGGTGGTGTCTCTAAGATACCCTAAATTATAATTATATATAAAGATATATATGTGTGTGTGTGTGTGTGTGTGTGTGTGTGTGTGTGTGTGTATGTATATATATATATATATATATATATATATATATATGTACACACACACACATATATATATATATATATATATATATATATATATATGTACACACACACATATATATATGTATGTATGTACATATATATACGTATATATATATATATATATACGTATCTATATGAAATATATGTATGTCTGTCTCTATCTACCTATCTATGAATGCATATATATATATATATATATATATATATGCATATAAGTCATTTTTGTCACATAAGCTTTGTGTGCAAAACAATCCACAATCCCACAACTGAAGTAACTTTCCAGCATTTTTTGCAAGAGAATACTGTTGGAGAATCATCCCCACTCACTCACACACAGACACACACACACACACACACAAATGTGCATATTGGTTCTTCTCTCTCTCTCTCTCGCTCTTTCTCTCTCTCTCTTTCTCTCTCTCTCTCTCTCTCTCTCTCTCTCTCTCTCTCTCTATATATATATATATATATATATATATATATATATACATACACACACACATATAAAGAGAGAGAAAGAGAAAGAGAAAAGGAGAGAGAGAAAGAGAGACAAAGAAAGAGTGTGTGTGTGTGTGTGTGTGTTTGTCCAATAAATTTCTGTTATCCAGTAGTGCTCACCAATCAAGCATTTGCAGATATTGATTCCACAGATGGTAATAATTGGAACCATGGAAGTCAGGTGATAAGATGAAAAGGCGTTGATGTGTACGGCAAGTAAAACGGCTTCAGTGAAGTTCCGACTCGAAGACACGTATCGCATGGCTTCACTGACGTCACAAAACCAATCTCATTTAATCCTTGTTTAGAACTACGAAGCCTCAGGTGTGGCTGTGTGGTAAGAAGTTTGCTTCCCAACCACATGGTTCCAGGTTCAGTCCCACTGCATGGCACTTTTTTTTATTCTTTTACTTGTTTCATTCATTTGACTGTGGCCATGCTGAAGCACTGCCTTAAAGGGTTTTAGTCGAGCAAATTGACCCTAGTACTTATTCTTTGTAAGCCTAGTACTTATTCTATCAGTTCCTTTTGCCAAACAGCTAAGTTACTGGGACATAAACACACCAGCATTGGTTGTCGAGCGATGGTGGTGGGGGGATAAACACAGACACACACACACACATAAATATATACATGTATATATACAACGGGCTTCTTTCAGTTTCCGTCTACCAAATCCACTCACAAGGCTTTGGTCAGCCCAAGGCTATAGGAGAAGACACTTGGGTAAGGTGGCACCCAGAACCATGTGGTTGGGAAGCAAGCTTCTAACCACACAGCCACCCTTGGGCAAGTGTGGTCTACCATAGCCTTAAGCTAACCAAAGCCTTGTGAGTGGATTTGGTAGATGGAAACTGAAAGAAGCCTGTTGTGTGAATGTGTTTGTATGTGTGTCTCTGTGCATGTGTGTGTGTGTGTGTGTGTGCATTTGTCCCCCACCACTGCTTGACAACCGGTGTTGGTGTGTTTACATCCCTGTAACTTACAAGTTTGACAAAAGAGACTGATAGAATAAGTAGCAGGCTTTAAAAAACAAAAAGGGAGTTGATTCATTTGACTAAAAAT